>NW_009260396.1:250335-252493 GCF_000687185.1 Egretta garzetta | reverse complement strand
AGGTGTCCCTGCTCCCTGCAGGGGGGTTGGGCTGGGTGACCTCTAGGGGTCCCTTCCCACCCAAAACATTCTATGGTTCTGTGATTCACTGGTACCAACCACAATCTCCAGCCATAACAATTTGCTTTCCTCTCTCCGAATTAAAGCAATACAGCAACCCGTCCTGGTCCTTAGGCCAGAAAGGAACATGAAGCCCCACCGGCCCTGTGCCGGTGTGCAGCCTCGGTGGTGCACACTGCTGCAGAAAAGGGCTTTCCCCAGCCACGTGTGAGACAGCGGCGACTTGAGGATGGGTTCTCCCTTCTCTGAGAGTTGGGCGCACCAGTTTTGTAGCCACCTGTGTTTAATTACGGCCGTTAAACTGTCAAAAGTTTGGGAGAGAATGTCGGATGTTGTTCCTGGGAGGCTGCGTCCTCGTTTCTAATAAAGCTTCCCCGTGGATTTGTCTGTCGCTTAGCACTTTTCCTTCCACGTTAGCGTTCATTTGCCTTCTCAGAGGGGCCACCCGCCCCTCGTGCTAAGCCACGGCGCGAAAGCGCGATGAACAGTTGGCTCCTGCCTTGATGAATTTGTGGTTTAAGTGCCAGAGCAGTGGTAACAAGCAGGGAAGGAAACGCAGCCGAGCCGAACGCTGAGACGGTTACGCGATGGGGGCAATGGGATGAGAAATGGCAGTCAGCAGCGAAACGGGCGCCTAACGGTGCTGGAGCCAATACAAAGCAGTAGGGCTGGATTACAGATACGGCGGGGAGCTGGTGGCTTCCTGGGATTAATCTCTCGGGAAAGGGGAAGGAAAACGAAGGTGTTTTCTTTAGGATTTGTGAAATGGCCTGAAAGAAGGGCAGGGAGGCACATCCGAGCGAACGCAAAGGAGTAGGCTGAAAAATCCTGCCTGGGGCACGAATTAAGTAACTTAATAGATTTATTGTACCTTAAACTCTGGGCGCAATCACCGGCCACCTCTGTTGCAGTCAGTAGCCAACTCAGGTTGAGTCCAGCGATTTTTACCTTCGATAACGGGATTGTGGCTGGGCACGAGAGCAGCGACCAGTGCGTCCATGGGCTTCGGCTCCGGGACCTGTCCTCGCCTCTGCAGCTCCCTATCCTGGGTGACAAAGGGGTTGGGAATTGGCTTCGCTCTCCTTCTGCCTGGTCTGAAACCTGCAACGTTCCTGTCTGTCCCCAGCGATGTGGGAGACAACGCGGGAACCTTTGGTGCCCGGTGCTGGAGGAGCCAGAGATCCATCCCTCTCTCCTGCCAAAGGCAGCAGATACCAGCTGGGAATCTGATTTGATTTGGTAGAGCAGATGCCGATGGTGGGGTGGTCTGGGTTTTAATTAAGCCTGACCTTCAGGTCTGCCTAACTGGGAATAAGCTGGTTAGGCTTGACTGTCTCTGTCTGCTTCTGTGAAGCCAGGGGAGCGTTTCCTGCTTGTTTAGCGACTGGGTTTTTAATTAAATGTTTATTTCTCAGCAGTTTTAAAGGTTTGTGCCACTTGTTTGTCTGCTGCAGCTTCTGTTCTCAATATTAAATTCCTGTCTCTTGTCTCCTTAATCTAATTGATTGCCCACAGAAGGGCTTTGCTTTTCTTTGACTGTCTCTCACTCCCTTACTGGATATCGCTGATCACTTTTTTTCTCTTTAAATACAAGAAAATGCCCTCCCACCTCCCTGTCCGCTCCCCTAGGGAGGGTTTTAATGCAGGGAGAACCTCATAGCTTGGGCAGAAGTTTGTCCCACACCTGGCGAAAAGGTACGGAGCGTGGAAGGGTCTCCCGAGAGCTGAAGCGGGAGACGTTTTGTCATGTACCTCTAAGCCTTATTTCCCTTACTTGAGCGTGGGTACAGACTATGTTTAATTTTCTTCTCTCTTTGCTGCGAGTGAGCAAATAGGCAGAATCAATTAGGTTTCCATGAGCGGCGCTTTGTTTTGTCCGTGGCCAGTAATGCGATTCCCTGAGGCGGCTTTTGGCCAAGTAGGAAGAACAAGAAAAAGTCGCCTCCCTTGGCAGCCGGATCGATTCTTTCTGTTGTCAGGCGTTTCTCCAGTGAGGAATCAATCAGGAAGCGCCCACCACAGCTGGCAGCAACCGCCGGGGGAGAGGGGCCGAGCAGGATCCGGCCCTCTCCTGCAGGAAAGGGGTAGCACCACGAAA
>NW_009260396.1:245119-249676 GCF_000687185.1 Egretta garzetta | reverse complement strand
GCGGGAGAGGGTAGCACCACAAAAGCCGGAGGGGGGGGGGGGTTCATAGCAGCTCAGCTGCAAACAAGGAGGAAACCATGAAGTCAGAAGCTGTGGTGGTTTGATCAAGCTGCTTAACGTTCCTGCTTTCTGACCTGTTCCAGTTCGGCAGCTCCTTCGTCTCCGCGCTTGCAGTCGCCTGGCAGAACACCAAGGTGGTCTCCTCTCTTTTGAACGCTCACATCTCATTAAGCCTCAACGCCGTCCTGAATGCCCCAACCTTCCCCCAGGTAAACAGCCCAAGGTTTTGGCGTTGGGGTTTTGTCACTGCCTTTCCCTCACCTGCTTTTTGCTCATTCTGTGTCGATAAATCCAAGGCCTGGCCCTGCTGTGTTCATTTTTCCCCTGCAGAAGCACGCCTGGATGCACGGGGACACCCCAGCGGTCCAATTCCACCTCGTGGTACGGGAGAACTTCTGAGTCCTTCCAAATGACCGCGATGTTACTTTATCTTAATTTGTCGTTATCCCCTTCTTCGCCTGCTCTCCTAGACCCGACCGGCGGTTTGCACGCTCGTGAATTCTGCCGCTTCTGCGCCTGTGGTTGTTCCTCCTCCCCTGGTAGCTCTGCTAATCCATTTCCCCCAAAGCGGAGGGAATTTATCTTGCCGCATCCTTTCGTGGCTTACAGCTCTTGTGACTTTAACGCGGTGTCGCAGGAAAGGAGCCGAGCGCTTTACTCCCCGCGCGCGAGCGCTGGTGACGAACGGGGACCCAACGCTTTCTCTTCCCCTTGAATCGGTGCCTGCTCAACGCCCGGAGCCGCCTGCGCTCGCCCGCTGTGGAGCGGGGATTTTTGCACAGAGGTCCCTTCAGTCCCACAAACGCCAAGACCGTTCCCTGCCGATGTTTTTCTTCCAGAGATGGAATCGGCCCTTTCCACCTCCCGGCTGTGCGCATCACCCTCGGGTGACTGAGGCACCCCGAGAGCTGATTTTACCCTCCCTCCTGGCTGCTCATTGCAGGGAAGCTTCCAAGGGGTTTCCTTTAATCGCTTGCTTAGGAAGTGCAGTGATCAGATGAAGAGTCTGGCAGGGGGAAAAAAAAAATCTCCCTCGCAAGGCCAAGTTCCCCACGTTGGTGTTGCCCGATGCCTGGCTCGTGACGCCGTTAATTTGCAGGCAGAGGCTGCGCTCGGTCCCGGGCTGCTCGCTGGCAGTTGTGCAGGAATACGCTCCGGGTGGGAATACGCTTCTGTATTGTGTTACGTTATTATGTGTGTGATGAGGAATGCATGGATTTAGCACCGTGAGGGTTTGTGCTGCGGGGAGGAGAGGGGCAGAAATTCCTTTTTCTCGGGGATGCAATGATCCCAGCGCCGGAAGCCGGCTGCCGGTCACCGCTCAAGGGTTTGGCTCCCCCCCCTATCCTGTGTGTCCGTGCCTGCCCCGTTCGCTGACGTCTCTTTTTGCCGAACGGAAAACAGACCTGACAGCAAGCAAGCAACGTTCTCCAAAGCCGGTTACCCGCTTCCGAAGTTGTCGCAACTCCCAGGGAGCGGGTGCGACGGCCAAGAATTCCCCATTTGTACAGGCGTGCGTTTATGCCGTGCTGATTTCTGTGACACCCCTCTGCGTTAGAAGTTCATCACAGTCCGGTGGTTTAGCTACGTACAAGCGTCAAAGAGCACGTTCTTGCCTCGCCCAAAGAACTTAAACCCAGGCCATTGCAACCTGTTGCGATAAATTTGGGGCTTTTATGCGTTTCTTGGGTTGTTTCTCACGGTTCGTGGGTTATACCGCAGGCTGCTGTGTGCGCTCGTGGAAAAGCGCGGTTCCGGTGATCCTCCGGTGAACGGAGCCGCGTGCATTCAGGGGATTAACACCCAGTGGGAGAGACCCGGACTTCTGCAGCGCCGGGCGTACGGTAGCTCGGAGCGCTCCCGTCGGGAACAACCGCCGGCGCGCGGGAAAGCCTCTGCGGGCGGGAGGGAAGGTGCCTCCTCCCCAGGGATTAACCAGCACGGGGGGCGTTTTCCGGGAGGCGAGGGAAATCCATCCCTGTTCTGTCTCGGTGGCGGTTAAAGAATCGCAGTGAGCACGTTCAGCGCCTTCAGCGTTGCGCTCGGACTGCGACGGCGGGGATGAAGGGAGCCGGTTGATTTTTGGCATTCGGAGCTGCCGGTTTGGAATTCCCCTTTGGACAAGGGAGCGGGACGGGTCGGGATCCTTCGCTGTTTCGGACCCCTCGTGTCGCCTTGCTTACCGATTCCGGTGTCGGTGCGCCTGCAAAGCCCCGTCTCGGCGTACCCGAACCCTGAGCAGTTGGGTTTTTGCCGTGCAGCGCTGGCGATGAGAATTCAGTGGTTTGGCAGCGCGCGGGAGAAGTGACCCTAACCCGGGTGATTTGGGAGAGAGCGCATCAGCCACCGGCGGCAGAGCCAGCTCTGGTGACCGGGAGCCCTCGCTGAGCTAAAATCTGGCAGCCGCAACCTGGTGTCTCCGAATTTCTAAGTGGGGTCATTGCAGCTGGCTGCTCACAGAAAGAAAAGGGTTTTAAACGCCTCCCCTCCAGGCTCCACGCTGAGCTCCGGTGCACGTGTCAGGTTTTTTCCTCTTCCCTGTGGGATTTTTCCTATCGCTTTTGCAGGAATAGCTGCCTGCCTTGCCAGGCACTGGTACTGAAGTAAATGCCTTGACGCTGCCAGTCGCCTTGCTGGCTCTAGCCCTGACCCCGCAGCTAACGGGAAGAAAATGTTCCAAAAGGCGGTGGGAGTGCGCGGCGCCGCGGGCGGCTGCTCGAATGCCTGCACGGGGCATAAGCCCAGCTTTGCTTCTGCTCCTCTTTGGTTTCGGCGTTCTGTCTGGCAGGGGAGAATCGCCGCAGACCGCCTGTCTCTTGCTTGTAGCCACATTTCTCTTTTCTGCAGAAGCCCGAGCATCCCTGGGATGTTGCTTTCATCGCAGGCAGGGTTTCGGAAGCGCCAGAAGAAGTTGTCCCTAATGGATCAGGTATGTGCAGCGAGGCCGAGGTATGTTGGCGGGGGCGATGCTCTGCACGTACCTGCTTGGGGCTTCCCAATAGTGTCTTGGGGCTCTGAGGAGCGGTACTGAAATTGCTCCTGGCAACCCGGGAGTCCCGCGCTGGTTTTGAGGACTCGCAGCCCCCAGGGAAAGGGGCTGCCCGTGGCTCTAGAGGCATTTAATTCAGTTGCACACACAGTTTGGGAGCAGAGACCGGAGCTCAGGTCAAAATCGAGCAGGGTAATTTTTCCCCAAGATGTTGGCTCCGGATGGAGGAGCTTCATGAGATGCGGTTCTTCAAGATGATGTTTGGCCTTTGGGCTGCTCCTGAGCAGACCACAGAAACAGTTCTTGGCTCAAAACCCCACGGCCAAGGACTGAGAGGTAAGTAGAGTTTGTAAAATCTTTTGAAAGCCTTGAGATAGGGCACTATAAAAATGCAACGAGCTATTAAAAAAGCCCCCATAGCTTCCCCCTTACCTGGTTCACACAGGTAAAATGCTCAGTCCTCCCCATAACGGGATGTGCTTTTTTTTTATCCTGCAGTGGCAAGAAAGTTTGTCTGGGTTTTTTGGGCAGAGTTTAGTTGTGGATGAAGCCAAACTAGTGCCAGCTTGCTTCCCAAAGAAATTTCTATTAAAAGACGGAAAGAAGAAGAGGCACGAACCTCTCGGCTGTAATGTTAACCCGCGCTCGAGCTCAGCAGCACAGCGAGGAGTCGCCTCCTGGGGTGCAGGGGACGAAGGTCCCAGGTGTCCTCAAGGTAGGACGTGTCCCTCTGCAGCCACATTTAGGTCTGGATTCCCTTCCTGAGGCTCCCAGGCAGAGGCTGGGGTGTCCTGGGTCCCTCTGCCTGGGGCAGGAGCAGGGGGCTCCAGGGGCTGGATTGCACCCACAGATGCCCCACCAGACCAGAGGAGGGTGTGGGTTGGGGCAGGATCTGCGTTCCCTCTCCTTGTCCACAGCCCAGCTCATTTCTTCAACATCTTTCGCAGATCAACCTCGCCGTACAACCCGAGACCGAAGTCCTGACCCCCCTGGTGTCAAATGAGGCTTTCCCCGATGAATCTGGTGGGGCAGGACTTTGGTGCGAATCCCGTCAGCCCTTTTGGTTTATCTGGAGTGTATCCACCCTTTCTACTGTTTTCGTTCTGCAGGTGGATGTACACATTTTATGGCAGGTCTGCTCCTTCCTGCAAGGCTTAGATAGTGCCGGCGTGCAACGGCGGGATGAACGGCTGAAGCGAACCACGGTGGGTTTTACTTGTCTGCTTCAGGTGTGGCTTTGCTCTTTAACAGAGCCGCTTCCTACGCTCTGTGTTGGTGCAAATGCACCTGAAAAGGCCGGTCCTGGATGCCCACCCTTGCCGTGAGGTCAACGCCGCTGCCTGGGATTTTGGTTCACTCATGCGGAGCGTGCTTGCCTTGTCCTCTTGCAATGCAGGACCACAGGGTAGCAAAGCAGCAAGAGATCATAGAATCATAGGCTGGTTTGGGTTGGAAGGGACCCCTAGAGGTCACCCAGCCCAACCCCCCTGCAGGGAGCAGGGACACTG
>NW_009260396.1:243105-244972 GCF_000687185.1 Egretta garzetta | reverse complement strand
CTCTTCTCCAGGCTGAACACCCCCAACTCTCCCAGCCTGGCCTCCTAGCAGAGGGGCTCCAGCCCTCGGATCATTTTAGTAGCCCTCCCCTGGCCCCGCTCCAACAGGTCCATGTCCTCCTTGTGCTGAGGGCTCCAGAGCTGGACGCAGGGCTCCAGGGGAGGTCTCCCCAGAGCAGAGCAGAGGGCCAGAATCCCCTCCCTCGACGCTGGCCACGCTTCTCCTGATGCAGCCCAGGATAGGGTTGGCTTCTGGGCTGCCAGATAGAAATGTTGAGGTAAAAAGGTGCTGGGATGGTGCTCGGACATCGCACTGCTGCTGTCTCAAAGACCAGGCATCTTCCCAGGTGTGCTTTTGCTGAGATAGATTGGGGTGCATAGGGGAAAAAGCCAAGCAAGCTGGAGATGGATTTGCAAAACCAGCTGGAGCTGGCAGGAGTCCCCGGTGGGGCTGGCGCCGGGGTGTCCCTGCAGCTCGGCGCACACACACGCCCCAGCGACGGCCCAAGTCGGGAAGGGCTTATTGAGCAAAGGGAAAAAAACGAAAAAAATAATACATTTATTGAGGCTTTTAGAGCCCTTTTGTCCATAATGATATCAGGAAAGATTTGCCAGGACGGCGGGGCTCCGGCATCGCCACCGGGCCCACAAAGGTCCCGGAAGAGGACAGTGAAGCCTTTGTCGACGGCATTATAAAAGGTTGCAGGGAAAGGTGGGGTATTCGGAGCTCTCCTTTTGCAAGTCTGTGTTTCCTGGGTCTTTTTAATCTTTCCAGGATTAAAATGTAAAAGGTGCTTTGCCTAATTGCCCAGGCGCGCAGCACGGACCTGAGCCCACCGCTGCGGAGCCTGCCGCTGCCAGGAGCCACGAGGTACTCGGAGTGGTACTGGTTTCCAGTTCCAGTTCTGTACCCATTTGTGTTGGGAGATGATGGGAAAAGGGCTTCAGGGAAAAGAGGTCTGCGCAAAGGGCTGCTGCAAAAGTTGAGTGGTAAGAAAAAGGTGAGTGCACAAGCACTAAACACTTCTTAGTTTGCTGCTTTTGCTAATGAACAGCCAATTTGTTTGGCAGGAGGCTGGCTTTGCTGAAGTTCGTTGTCTTTTGGGAGGAGAAAGACCCATCTTGCCCTAGGCAGTAGGGCAAAGCTGCTTTGGGTGAGACCTCTGGGGCAAAAATTAGGGCTGAGGCCAGTGGACCCTCTAGGCTGTGACTTTGGAGGGGCTCATAAGCCTTCCGTGACCCCAATTTGCAAACGAGCTGGCGTCCTTATACCCCAGCGAGTAGTGAGGGAAGGCAGGACGGCAAAAACTCGCCCAAAATCTTTCTCATTTTGCAGCAGTAACAGCCCCGTGCCCTGGTCGACGGGCAGAAGCGATGAGCCCTGTCCCCTCGGGCTGGGCTTTTGCTGCGCCAAGTGCTCAGCAGCAGCGTTGGCATCTCGGGCGTCTCTTCCTGGTGTGATGGTACACCACCCCCTTTGTAGCCCGTTTTGGTCATTAATTTTAGGCTTCTCGAGAGCTGAGATACAAGGTGATGGAAGCTGGTGCTTCTTGTGAGAAGGGGACAGAGAGGAGAGGACCTCTGTGGCCTAGGAAGGGGCTGGGGGGGCATCAAGCACGTTCCCAAGAGGTGCCGGGGTGGTTTTGGCAGAACCAGATCAAAGCTCCCATTGAAGCCAAGGAATCTCTTTTCATTAAGGAGAGGGAAATCTCATCCAGGCCCATGCCAGCTGGGCTTGGCATCGGCCGAGTGCCCCAGCACATGTCGTGGCTTCCAGTGTCAGGAGTGTCGCTGGAGGAGGCGCTTTCACACGGCGTAAACCAAGCGAAGGAGGAATGGTTGGATGAAAAGCAACGTGCCCAGGCGAT
>NW_009260396.1:239787-243066 GCF_000687185.1 Egretta garzetta | reverse complement strand
CCCCCCCCCCCCCCCCCAACCCGCAGCTATTATCGGAGCTGTTTTGCATTTGAATGAGAACTTTCTCCTTTTGCAGCCCACTTCCTTCTGGGGCTTGAATTGGCAAATGGAGTTGTTAAAAATCTCCCGTCTTGAGACCTGACAAAAGATGGTTGCTATGGAAATAATGGAAGTTGCATCGTGAGCAAAATATTCTTCAGGCCCAGAGCCAGCGGGAAGGAGGAGGGGACACCTCGCCAGTCACGCAACTCCTGCGGGAGCCCACGTGCCTCCACGCCATTTCCCTCAGATACCCTTACTCTTGGCAATTTTTTCTTTTGGCTCGAAAGCGCCACAAACGGAGAAACAGGAAATATCAACTGGCTGGAAAGGGCTCGTAGGAACCTCCTCTGCTCCTCCTCCAGCGCCAGTGCCACCGAAGTAAGCAGAGCTGCCCCGCCAGCAGATTTATTCCTCTTTATAGGGTTCGACTCAGTCGCGTTGTTCAAAAGCAGCCCTCTTCAAGTTAATGAAAAATCTGTCCAGCAATGCTCCCATTCTTCGAGAAATTACATGAAGAAATTGGAAAATGAGGGCAGATTCATGGCTAAAACCCCCGCCCGCTGTTGTTCCGTGTCCACCCATTGAGTTTGGCAGCAGACCAAGCCGTGAGGTGTTGACCTTGCCTTCTCGTTGCGTCCATGCAATGCTTAAAAATAGGCAATGAGCTCGGTGGAGGAAACCGAACATGTATCTTGTCTCTGGGGGTGACTGGCAACGGAAACCACACAAGCTAAAATCAGTTCAAGTGCTAGGATTTCCAAGAGCAACCACTGGATGATCAGAAAACTGGATGATAGACCGTGGGGCCAAGGGTGGCAGCCATGGGCTTCCCGTTCACAGTAACGTTTACCCATATATTTGTAGGGATTTGAGGTCAAGGTGAAAGAATTCTGGGGTTTAAGAGTGTGTATCTTCAAGGGAGCTTGGTCTTCCCCAGGTTGGCATTGGGTAGGAAATTATAATCCTGGTTTCAAGTGAGGTATAAGTTTGGGATCAGTTGGTGACGTGCAGCTCCTAGACCAGATCTGAGCGTGCTGCGTTTTGATCTGATTACTTCCATCGTTCAGAACCAGCACATTTGCATCAAGGCTAAATTAATTGCAAGCATCGGGTTATGGCCACTTGGAAAACTGGGAACGTGCCATTGCCAACAGGCAATGGGTTGGGTGGCTCTGGGTTTAGTAGTGTGCTCATGAATTGGTTTACGACATCAGCTCTCAAATGTGTGAGATTGGGAGGGGGGGGAAGATCCTGTCTTGTGCGCCTGATCCCTCATAACCCCCCACAGAAGGAATTAGAGGGTTTGGCTTTGCTGCAGGTAACTGCAAGGCAGCCCAAAAACTTATCTGTGGGATGTGTCTTTGAGGGACGTGACTCCACCTGTGACATTTGGTTGGAGGGGTCCCATCTTTCCATGGTCTTGTGGGGACCAAGGATGGAAAAAGGCTCTGATATCCCCTGGGACGTGTTTCCTGAAGGTGGAATCAAGGCTCTGGCTGTGATGAAGAGGCAGGGTGGCACAAAGCCATGTCTCGCCTCAATGCCAGATCACCAAAGTACCCGTGAAGATGCTGAAGAAAGGAGAGGTCTGGTAGGGGGAATCCTCCCCTGGTAAGGTCATACGAAGGAGAGGGAATTCGCGTTGCACGCACACATCCTATGGGCCCCAAGGTAGCTGCGTTCATCCGTGCTTTTTTGGCCATCTGCAAGAGGAACAGCCAACGTGCAGCGAGAAAGGGAGGGTGCTTTTGGTTTAAAAATAAAAACAATCCTGCTGGTTAGGGTGATGCCTTGCTGCTCCTTGCTGCTAGCTTGGAACGGCTTGCTGACCATCAGCAATTAGCACTTGGGTATCAATGGCCAAACGAGGCAATTAGGAAAGAGGAGTGAAAAAGCTTTGGCTTTCTCCCAGCAAAGAGGCAGAGCTGGAGCCTTTAATGGGGGGGTGGGCCCCCATCGTCTGTGCACGAGCGCTGCCGGGAGAGCCTATAAATTGATTTCCATACACATGGATGGGTTTTCTTTGCTATAGGAAATCCAAGTGGAGCTATAAGGAATGGAGACGTGTAAAAAGGTTTCTTGAGAAGGAAAGGGAGAATGTTGGCCATGGACAACAGCAGCCAGCTGAGATGTGTCTTGCTCCCTGGTAAGTGGTGTCTCAAGAGGCTGCTCTTAATCATCTCCTGGCTCCCAGCGGGAGAGATCGGCGCGGCCTCGTGCGAGATGCTCCTTGCACCGACTCCTGCGAGTCCTTGGCGAGGGGCTTTTCATCGGCGCCAGGAAGGGATGGGGAGAGCTGGCAGCGGGCTGGGCAGGCTGGGTGCATCCTGGGGATCTGCGTCTGAGCCAGCTCCTCGCATCAAACGAGGGCTTTTCAAGTTCTTCAGATGAATTGCTAAGCTGCAGAAGTGGCTTTTAAGAGACTGAACTCGCACCTGTGTTGTCCGAAGAGCGGATCCGTGGCCCCGGCGTGCGATGCGTCGGTTGTCGCGTGCTCGGGAGGGACCTCGCGTATTCATTTCGTTTCGGCAGGGCTGGGTGTGAGGTGGCAGCTCCGCCACGCTCGCGCACCTCGGCTAATGCACAGCGGTGTCTATACATGCGGCGTAACCATGACCCGTGATTTTCGCAATCAAGCTTTAATCACTTTCCTTCCTTGTTGGTTGCCATGAGCCTCGCATCCGTCGAAAGCCAGAGCGTCCCCTCTTTGTACTACGCGTGCTCTGTGAGGAAGGGTCCCACCTGGGCAAGGGTCCTTCTGCCTGGGGGTGTGACTTTTAGAATTATAAGGAGCGTCGTTCAGTGAAGGATACAGTGTCCCCCAGGGCTCAGTTCTGGGGCCGGTCTTGTTTAACATCTTGATCACTGACCTGGACGAGGGGATCGAGGGCACCCCCAGCCAGTTTGCAGGTGACACCGAGCTGGGTGGGAGTGTGGATCTGCTGGGGGGGACAAGGGCTCTGCAGAGGGACCTGGCCAGGCTGGAGCCATGGGCCCAGCCCAATGGGGTGAGGTTCAACAAGGCCAAGGGCCGGGTCCTGCCCTGGGGTCACAACAACCCCACACAACGCTCCAGGCGTGGGGACAAGGGGCTGGAAAGCTGCCTGGCGGAAAAGGACCTGGGGAGGTTGGTCGACAGGGGGCTGAATGTGAGCCAGCAGTGTGCCCAGGTGGCCAAGAGGGCCAGTGGCATCCTGGCTTGTATCAGGAGTGGTGTGGCCAGCAGGAGCAGGGCAG
>NW_009260396.1:238597-239571 GCF_000687185.1 Egretta garzetta | reverse complement strand
CCCCATCCCTGGGGGTATTTAAAAGAAGGATAGATGAGGTGCTGAGGGACATGGTTTAGTGGTGGGATGGCAGGGTTAGGTTAAAGGTTGGACTCGATGATCTCAAAGGTCTTTTCCAACCAAAGTGATTCTATGATTCTCTGAAATGCGCCCTCTGCTCTCCTAAAAGCACCAGGGGCATCTTCCCCCACCCTGCCTGGTCCTACACGTAGGGGTTGGCGGCTCGGAAATACGCTCAGAGCACAACCAGCAAAATCCCATTTATTTCTGTGTCTCGGCGGGGGGGGGGAAGCACCAGATGAGGAGGAAAACAGGGAAAATGGGGCTGCTAAAACCAGCAGCAACCAGGGGCGCGTGATGCCGACCCTGCTGAAGCTGCAGATGTTTAATAGACTTTTAAGACACCCGAATAATAGCGCGGCGGGGAGGGTAAATAGCTAAATAGCACGGCTGCGCAGGGGCTCGGCTGTTTTGGCCACCGTGGAGCAATTCAGGCTCATTTGCAAACCAGCAGCTCAGCCAGGGAGAAAGGGCCAGGTGGGAGGAAACCGGTGAAAGCTTGACATTTAAAACTTGAAAACGTAAGAAATGCACTTAAATATCCGGATCCCTGTGCTCTTGGCTCATCCCACCGCCTCCGTCCCGCTTCCCGGTGCTCATTAGCAAGTCCAAGTGGGTCTTGGGCTAATGAGAGCCCCGCTAGCAGCCAGCCTGGCCTTTGGGGAGAATGAAGTTGTTCTGTAGGAACGCAGGGGCATTTGGGGTCCGTGACCAAGAAACTTCAGACAATTCCTTAAAAAAATTCAAAAAAAAAAAGAAAGGCTTGCAAGAGCAAGCCCTGTGTCTTGTTTTAACGGATCTTTGCGTGGGTGCAGGCAGTGTGTGGCATGATTTTGGGGCGCCGCTGCTCCCGTGCGGCCCTGCAGCCCCATCCTGTGGGGTTTTTCCCCCTTCCTTTCTCCCCCCCCTTTTTT
>NW_009260396.1:236920-238090 GCF_000687185.1 Egretta garzetta | reverse complement strand
CTTCCTTTCTTCCCACCCCCCCTTTTTTTTTTCCCCTTCCTTTCTTCCCACCCCCCTTTTTTTTCCTTTTTTTTAACCAGCAAAAGCCACATCACTCACAGCTGGAGGCCCAACGCCTCCTCCTGCTTCTCTCTCAGTGCATTCGGGAGCTGCCCGGCTCGGGGGCTGCCTTTTGCCCCCTCTGACCTCACGCCACCACGCCGCAGCGATGGCACAGCCCCGCACGGGCCCTGTCTCCCCGTGCGACTCGAGCAGGATGGTTCGTGGCGTTTGGCCGCGGGCGAAAGGCGGAGGGGCCGCTGGGATGGGGAGGTGGTGAGCAGGAGCTGCTGTCGGGCAGAGGGCAGGGGGGCCAGCCCCCCAAATGCAGCTTGCCCGGGAAGTGCAAGGGCAAACTGGGAATATTTAAGTATTTTACCAGCTGGTTGCAAGCCTCGCTGCGTGTTCTGCCAGCTCATCGCGTGCTTTACCACCTCACCGCATGCTTCACCAGGGCTGCCGTGTGTTCTATTGGGGTTGCTCCGTGTCTTCCCGGGGTTGCTCCGTGTCTTCCCGGGGTTGCTGCATGTTTTCCCAGGTTGCTGTGTATTTTCCCAGGGCTCCTGCCTGTTTTCCCAGGGCTCCTGCCTGTTTTCCCAGGGCTCCTGCCTGTTTTCCCAGGGCTGTTTTGCATTTTTCCAGCTCACCCCATGTTTTCCTGGGGCTGCTGTGTGTTTTACCAGGGTTATTGCATGGCCTGCCAGAGCTGCTGCCTGCTTTACCAGGGCCCCTGCGTGTTTTACTGGGATTGCTTTGTGTTTTACTGGGATTGCTTTGTGTTTTACCGGGTTGCCACACCTTTGACCAGGATGGCTGCGTATTTTGCTGGGGCTGCCACGCGTTTTACCGGCGCTACCGCACGTTTTGCAGAAGCCACAGCCATGTTTTCCCAAGCTGCTGCCTGTTTTATACTGGGACCAGTGCGCGTTTTGCCGGGGCTGCTGGGTGTTTTACCCAGGGTTATCGCACGCCTTGCCAGAGCCGCCGTGCGTTTGCTGCACGCCACCGGGCTCGCTTCGTGTTTTACCAGCCCGCTGCCTGCTGTAGCAGGACCGCTGCCCATTTTCCCAGGGTCTCTGCACGTTTTACCAGGTCGCTGCATTTTTTTCCTTTCCCTCCCCACTGCAAGTT
>NW_009260396.1:236465-236847 GCF_000687185.1 Egretta garzetta | reverse complement strand
CTTCCTTTCTTCCCACCCCCCCTTTTTTTTTTCCCCTTCCTTTCTTCCCACCCCCCTTTTTTTTCCTTTTTTTTAACCAGCAAAAGCCACATCACTCACAGCTGGAGGCCCAACGCCTCCTCCTGCTTCTCTCTCAGTGCATTCGGGAGCTGCCCGGCTCGGGGGCTGCCTTTTGCCCCCTCTGACCTCACGCCACCACGCCGCAGCGATGGCACAGCCCCGCACGGGCCCTGTCTCCCCGTGCGCCTCGAGCAGGATGGTTCGTGGCGTTTGGCCGCGGGCGAAAGGCGGAGGGGCCGCTGGGATGGGGAGGTGGCGAGCAGGAGCTGCTGTCGGGCAGAGGGCAGGGGGGCCAGCCCCCCAAATGCAGCTTTGCCCGGGA
>NW_009260396.1:231911-235544 GCF_000687185.1 Egretta garzetta | reverse complement strand
GCGGCTGTGTTCCGGCGTTATATTTCCCGAGGGCGAGCGGAGCGCGGTGGCCTCGGCGGGGGGGCTCTGCCAGCTGCTCCCTCCGACACGCGCACAGCCCCGCGGGGCTCGGCAAAATTTCCCAGCCCACGGGGACTGCTGGCAGGAAGCAATCTGGCAGACAACATGTTTAGAGGAGACTGATGTCTCGGAGCCACTGAACCATTTAATTGCCAATAAATACAGCCCACGTGTAAATAATTATGGAGACCCAGAATCTGTGTTGGCTTAGGTGAAAGGAAGGAGCCGGCAGCCTGAAAACTCCCCGTGGCAAGCGTAGAAATGATGATTTGCTAATGTGGGGGGAAGGAGCATCGCTAAACCTGCCCAGGCATCTCCCGGGGGGGCCCAGGAGGGTGGCGATCGATCCCTGCCAGGGTAAGAAGGGCCCGGCTCTGCCCTTGGCGGAGTTAAAAATTCAGCCTTGTGCCAGGTCAAGCTTTGTCCAGGCTCTTGCTGCAACCCAGCGTGATTCCTGCAACGCCCTTTTTTGACGTGTGTTGGGGGTTAGAGAGCCACGAGGATCTTAGTCCCAAACTTTGCCCCCTTACCAGCATCACATCCAGGCTGGCAGCAAACACCCTTTCCCCTTCAGAGCCCTGACACCGAGCCTTCGTCCCCCTACCAAAATGCCACCGTCCCCATCACCTGGTTCTCCCACGCCGCTAGCATGTTTCTCTTTCAAATCCTCCCTTTTCAGGACATTTAAGAAAACATCGCTCACTCAGGGCTTGCTGGTGAGCTGACCCCGCCACCTGTCGTGGCCATGCTGCTCTCGCCTCAACCTTACTCATCTTTTAGTTTAACTTGGGCCTGCCTGGGGCTAGATGCAAGCAAACAAGCTGGATTTTGGCAAGGGGGGGTGTGTAGATATTTTTTTTTTTTTTTCCTTGTCTGGGTGTAGCAGGAGAGGACCGTAAGCATCACCTCCGGTCGGTGCCAGGACCACTGCAGGTGTTACCGGCCCCGGGGTTTCCCCATCTGCTAACCTGGAAGGTGGCATCACAGGCTCACAGAATGGTTCAGGTTGGAAAAGCCCTTTGAGATAGAATCATAAAATGTTTTGGATGGGAAGGGACCCCTAGAGGTCACCCAGCCCAACCCCCCTGCAGGAGCAGGGACACCTTGAACCAGATCAGGTTGCTCACAGCCCCCTCCAACCTGGCCTGGAATGGTCCCAGGGATGGGGCCTCCATCCCCTCTCTGGGCAACCCCTGCCAGGGTTTCACCATCCTCATGGTAAAGAATTTCTTCCTTAGATCCAGTCTAAACCTACCCTCAGTTTGAAAACCTTCAGTTTGAAACCATCCCCCCTTGTCCTGTCACAGCTGGCCCTGATTTTTAAGAATAAATTTTCCATTTGGCCTTCACTTTCCAGCAGCGTTTCACTGCTTATTAGAAGCCTGCAATTAAAGAATCCCAAAGCCTTATTTAATCTCCAGCTTCTTCTGAATGCTTAACATTATAAAACAATCTACTCGAACGCAAATAGGAGTTGCAGCGAAACCGCGGTAAACCCGAAATCTCTGCCAAACTCACCCAACTACTATCAAACCTTAACCCTGACGGGACACAGAAGAAGGGGCTTTTTCTCTAAGAACCATGGAGACAGCGTAAAAACCAAAGACGACAGCTTACCAAGTGGTAGACCCCTGTGCTATGAACATTATAATACTAAAATCTCAGCAACGGCAGCAAGTACGTTTGTAATAAAACACGAACAGGGACCATGTGGTCCTACAGCCAGCGGTGGTCTGCCAAGACGGCGTTATGGAAGAAAAGCTGCCGCTGCCGGGAAGCCCAGGCAGCCCGGAGAACTCAGCTTGGTGTCATCCACAAACTTGCTGAGGGTGCACTCGATCTCTCTGTCTAAGTCATTGATGAAAACATTAACCAGCACCGGTCCCAGTACGGACCCCTGAGGGACACCACTCGTCACCGGTCTCCATCTGGACATCGAGCCAAGATCATCCAGCCCAGCCCACCTTCATAGCCCGAAAATGCCACGGGGCTGTGGGCTGCGTCCAGGCGCCTCACCCGGCTTGCGGCATCTCAGATTTCCATCATTTTTACGGAGCGTGTGCCTCCATCCCATTGCTTTTCTCAGGTTAGCGGGGATGTTTGCGGCTGGACTGTGCTTTTGTTTTGGCCAGCAGTGGGAACAGGCAGAGCTGCCAGGCTCTCACCCAGATCTCAGCCTCAGATCTGAGGCCTGGGTGGCAGCGGGGCTCCGTACCCCGACTTCTGAGCTGACCTCATCTCTTCCCCCCCCTCCATTACAATGAACCAAATACCCTGATGGGGTGGGGGGTCAGGGAGGTTTTTCCACCTGCGTCGGGTGGGACGTTGCACCCATCGCTGAGCAAAATGCTCATGGACCACAGCGAACTTGGGGGCCTCGCGGGGCTCCGGGCTGCTTGCAGGATCGGGCCCAGCATCCGCTAGTGCGGGGTGGGGGTGGGGATGGTGCCGCGCCTGCGGCAGCAAACCTCTCATCCATGCAAACCCTTCCCAGGGAGCGGGGCTTTGCACACACCGAGTCTTTGCGTTTTCTGGAGCATCGGGTGTGCTTTCTCTCCGTTGGCCGTTCCATCCTTATCTCTTCGTCAGGCTTTGACCTAGTTTATCACGCGGCTCCAGTTTCCCTTTATTCTGGCACAGGAAAACACTGGCACGTTGCTGGTGGAGAAGCGGCCAGCGAGGAGCCACCAGCCACCACCTGAAATGCAGAAGAGCGTTGCGTTGCGCATCTGCTAAAGCAGAAATCCCCCAAACCCACATTGACGTCTTCACGCTGCAGCTTGGCATGGGAGGAGTGGGGCTTAAAACCAGTTTGCAGCGAGCTGGTGAGCTAACTGGGGAGGCTGGGGCCGATGCTGGGAGGCAGCGGGGCTCTCTGCATCTGCCCAAGCAGAGGGATGGAGATCAGAGCCCCGGGGCAGCGAAGCGGTGGAGTTTTGTAGAATCCCAGAACCGTTTGGGTTGGAGAAGCCCTTTAAGCCCCCCCAGCCCAACCGTTCCCCTACCCCTGCCATCCCACCCCCAAACCCTGGCCCTCAGCACTGCCTCTGCCTGGCTGTTAAATCCTTCCAGGAGAGAGGTATTTTTGGAGAGCTGAGCTTCCTCCTGGCTCTTCCCCTCATGTGTCCCCACTGTGGGGACATCTCTTTGGTTCAGATGCCTGCTCCACCCTCGGTCCCCCCCCTGCCGTGTCCGTGGGCTTGCAGGAGAACAGGGACTGTCCCTCCCAGAACGGGAATGGGTTTTGCCGAATTTTACGTGGTTGGAAGAGACGGGTGCAGCTGAACGGGCTCTCCGGGGGCTTTCTGTGGTCAATGGAAGAAGCGGGCGCCTCCAGAGCGCAGCATCCGGACAGGCTTAGGCACCCAGAGCTGAGCCTATCTCCAACCAGGCAAATGAAAGCTCAGAGCCGAGCGCCCGTGCCAGAGAGGCCGAATTTTGGAGAGGGGTGTCTCCGGCTGCATAAGCACCAGGTCCATCACGTAGCCCTTGCGGTGCGACCGCAGCCGGGCTCAGAGCCACGCTGGCAGCCCCACACCGCTGCGCTTGGCCCCGGTTCTGGGGCAAGGGAGA
>NW_009260396.1:228607-231379 GCF_000687185.1 Egretta garzetta | reverse complement strand
AAAATGCGGTGAAAGCGATGCTTTGGCTTGGGGATTTTGGGGGGGGTGAGGGGAGGGGTCCCCCAGCCCTGCTCCATCCTTGGCCCATGGGAGAGCCCTGGGCAGCCGGGAGCGCTTGGGGCCGCAGGTTTCTGGGGGCTGGCACAAGGCACCCCCTCTCGCATCGCCGGCTTGGGGAAAAACATAGCGTTAAGGACGGCGAATGCCAGATTTCTCTCTGAGACAGGATGTGGAGACCGTGCAGCATAATTAAGGAGCTGCTTGCCATCTGCTGCGGGAGCTGAACGAAGGGTAAACGAACTGAACGAGATGTAAACGGGGGTTTAAGGAATCTTCATTAATTTGCGGCAGCAAGAGCTTGCTATGCTTAAAGAAATTAAAATGTGAGCTCTCAAAATCGTCTCGCGGCGAGCTGAGGGGGAAGGAGATACCGGGGGAATAGGGAATGAGATGGAGATGGGTACATTTGTACATCAGCTGTGGCTCTTGCAATAATTCACCTCCGCTGAAGGACCCAGCGATTCAGGGAGGGGTCGCATCCACCGGGAGAGCTTTGGTTTGCCTGGTTCACTGAGCTCCCAGGCTTTTCCCTGCTGCAGGGTGGAGGGGGAAGGGGGTTCAGGGCTCCAGCTGGTCCGGGCCGAGCAGTGGATCCAGCGGTGGGGACCCCATTACCAGCAGTGGTTTCGGCTCCAGCCCTCGGAGGGTTTATCATCACAGGTTCATAGCTTTGAGTTAAACAAAATTATTTATCTGAATGAAGCGAAGTCATTACCCCAGCTCCTTGGGAATCCGGCTTTTAAGCGTTGGCGGGGGCAGCAGGGGTGAGGAGGAGCATGGGCTGGAGGAAGCCCGTTCTGCACGGCGGCAGCAGAAGTTGAAGGAATCCAACCCAAAGCATTCTATGATTCTATGAATAGAAAGGGGCCCTCCTGCCTGTGATTTGGTGGGTTATGAAGCCACGGTGAGTATTTGGATGCTGAGATGCCAGAGAGGCGTTTTTGCGTGCAGAGGATGGGGGCAATTTCAGAGGCGATTATCCCAGAGCCCTGCGTGAGCCCTGCCGAGGGCTGAGCCTCCAGGGCGGTGGTGGTGCCCAAGGCGGCTCCCAAGCCCTGAATTCACCAAGTAAAAGAACCAGGAAAGGGAACCATGGAATCATGGAATGGTTTGGGTTAAGAAGCCCTTTAAGCTCCCCCAGCCCAACCGTTCCCCTACCCCTGCCATCCCACCCCCAAACCCTGGCCCCCCCGGCTCCCCCCTCCTCTCAGGCAGTTGTAGGGAGCAATGAGGGCTCCCCTCAGCCTCCTCTTCCCCAGGCTGAAGAAGGCGCTGCCCCCACGCCGGCTGTCGGAAGCTGGCTCTGAGTTCCCTTTCGTGTGTCACGGGTTTCGTTCTCCTTGGAGGCGCGAGAGCCCTTGGGTGCGTGTCGCACCCGCTGCAGTTTCGACACTGGTACGGCAGAGCCTCTCGGCGCAGGATGAGCGCTCCCCTCCCGCCATCCAGCTGGCTGCTGGATGCAGCCATAGTACGTCTTTGTCAGCTCTTTATTTAGTTATAAAAAAAAAAAAAGAGTATCTATGGTGTGGGGTCAGCCACCGCCGGCTCCGCACGTCCTTCGGGAGAGGGTGGGGGGCTGGAGGGGCGCGGAGGCGAGCAGCGGTAGCAGCAAGGAAGGCAAGTGCAGTTCTGATGGGGCTGGGGAAAAGGCTTGGCTTTGGGCCAGCTCTTCTGGGGAGCGATCTTCTTTTTACCACCCCTGAAGGTACAGTTTGCTTGACCGATGAGGAAGACTTCTGCCTGAGCCGGTGGGAAGCCGACTTCGGGCGCCACAGAAGCAACGGTAGGGGCTGCCGGAAATAAAACCCATGGAACCGACAGGGCTGAGCTCTCCCCGGAGAGCGGGCTCCTCTTCCTCGCAGAGCGGCTTGCTGGAAGAGACCCCATGCTTTCAGGAGCTGGACACCCGGGGGCTTCGGAGGCCGCCGAGAGGGCTTGGCACTGTGGGAGATGTACAAGGCAGGGTTTTGCTCTACCTCCCTTTGCGCGGCGATGCCAAGATGTATTTAGAAGCCATGGCTGAACTGTTTGGCGATACCGTACCGGCAGCACGGCGATGCCCAGATGTATTTAGAAGCCATGGCTGAACTGTTTGGTGATATCGTACCGGCAGCGCGGCGTTCCGGGACACGGGTACAGCAACCTTCCCACATTTAGTGCAGTAACTTCAGTGGGCTGAGCTAAAATTCATCTACCTGGGAAAGCTGAGCCGCTCCGGTGGATCTGATGTGCTGTATGTGCGTATACGGCGCCAAAAACCCTCATTAACTGGGGCTTCTTGCTGGGAAATGCTTCTTGTGATAGAGCGTTGCTAAGCTAAGCGCTGCTGGGGCCTCTTTTTTTGAGAGGGGGCATCTCTGTAGCACTGGGCATCTTTCATACCTAAAAAATGTCTGTGTAGCAATTAAGCATCCTAATCTAGGCTGAACGGTACTGGAGGGGGGTCTGCTGCTTGGTAAATGATGGGTGGACTGTTCGGTGGATAAGGAACTGGCTGGATGGTCACGTCCAGAGGGTAGTGGTCAATGGCTCGATGTCCAGATGGAGACCGGTGACGAGTGGTGTCCCTCAGGGGTCCGTACTGGGACCGGTGCTGGTTAATGTTTTCATCAATGACTTAGACAGCGAGATCAAGCGCACCCTCAGCAAGTTTGCAGATGACACCAAGCTGAGTGGTGCGGTTGACACACCAGAAGGACGGGATGTCATCCA
>NW_009260396.1:226069-227991 GCF_000687185.1 Egretta garzetta | reverse complement strand
GGGCTGGGTGACCTCTAGGGGTCCCTTCCAACCCCAAACTTTCTATGATTAATTCTATGATAAAGGCACACAGAAGGCTGGGTTTGAAAGAAGGAGTGGGGAAGAGATGTTCAGACTAGGACCCCCCCCCAAAAAAAAAACCCCAGCACAAGTGAAGATGGATCAGAGCTTGGGACCAGCCAACCAAGAAGCTGGAAGCCGTCCCTGCCTATGGGGCAATGCATATCCTCGTGGTGCTAAAACCCCTTGCACCGGCCGGCACTGTGAGCGGTGCAAGCGCAGCAGGCGCCCGTCTGGGGATGCCCAAGCAGATTTACAAACCCCAGCAAGCTCCTACCACCAGCCCCGGCTGCTGCAAACCCCGCAGCGGGAGTGACTCAGCTGCGTGAGTTAATTAATAATGAACGAAGGAGCCCCTAATAACTGTTTGTTTTGCTGGGTCCTTGGAGTACAATAGCAAACCCTTAGCAATAAATGAAAATAGCCATGCTTAATGAGCAGAGCACCGCGTTCCCGCTTCCTGGCCACCGAACCGCACGCTGTTGCTGCAGCCTGGGCTTTCAGGGTTGTTACCTTGCGCCAAAAATAGACTTGCCAATGGTTTCCATTAGGTCCCCTGGACAAAAGAAGGCAAGAGGTGGTATCGTTAAAGGGAAAATGTTTCCCTGCTGCTCTGCCCCGTTATCTTCCAGATGGTCCAGGGGGGAAAAAAATCCCATAAATTCCTACCTTGAGGTTGCCTGGGTAAGAAATGGGAAATCTCTTCCCTGTGCCAGACTGGCTTCAGATCCATGAGTTGGGGCAAACCAGAAGGGGAAAAAAACCCTTTTCCCCCCCTTTCTCTGGTGGATGCTTTGGCCAAACTCTTCTTCCTTCAGCAGCTTCATGCCACGGAGCCCATGCACCACAGCGCCCGGCCCCAGCCAAGCCGCCGCATCCCTGCCAGAAGGTGAACGAGGTGCTAACTGCTGCTCTGAAGCACCCATATTTAAAGTCTGTCTTTCTGATTCCTCCCAAAGGCAATCGCCCTCCAACCGCTTCCCATGGCAGCCCCTTGGCCAAAGCTCATGCCACCAGTGCCTCCCTGATGCCACCAGCACCTCCCCGATGCCACCACCTCCCAGCTTCACCCAAGCACCACGAGGCACCACCCATTCCCATCCCCAGCCCCTCCATCCATCGCCAAGGGCGCTTGGAGCCCGCAGGAAGACACACAGCTCTTTTTGCCCAGAAATAGGCATCTTGGAAAGCCGTTGGAACATGTTAAGCTCTTCTTTTCGCACCCCAAGGCCATGTGGGATGGTCTTTCCACCACAGGGAGACACACCATTGTCTTTTGGCTCTCCTGGAGCCTGTCTGCAGACCTCCTGCGTTCCGGAGCTGAGCAGTGATTTGGCCAAATCTCCCCTCTCTTGGGTGTATCCACATTTAACTTAGTTGGGAGGCAGTTTGACTTCTTCTTCCTGAACTCTCAGAAATCCAAGATGCCTTCGGCTGAGCCCCAGCTGGTCTCTTCTCCCCCGCTGAGCCATCAGCGCGTTATTACCCTGGGGAGGGATAAACCACTTACCCCGGGTAGATCAGCGTGGAGCCTTTTTGTCTGTTGAACAGCAGGAACCACAGGGAAGCACGGAAGGCGACAACCGTAAATCTTTTTAGCAGGGCCAGCTGTGACAGGACAAGGGGTAATGGTTTTAAACTAAAACAGGGTAGGGTTAGACTGGATCTAAGGAAGAAATTCTTTACAGTGAGGGTGGTGAAACCCTGGCAGGGGTTGCCCAGAGAGGGGGTGGAGGCCCCATCCCTGGGAACATTCCAGGCCAGGTTGGACGGGGCTGTGAGGAACCCGTTGTGGTTAAAGGTGTCCCTGCTCCTGCGGGGGGGTTGGGCTGGGTGACCTCTAGGGGTCCCTTCCCACCCAA
>NW_009260396.1:218369-226031 GCF_000687185.1 Egretta garzetta | reverse complement strand
GAGATGAATAAACCCAGTTCCTTGCTGGCTCTTGGCAGAGATGGGGTTAACCGGTTATGAAATGCCATAGGTGATGCTGGATTCGGCATGCCTGGATTCTGAGCAGCTCTTGGAGGTCCCTCTGGGCTAGGAAAGCAGAAATAAGTGGCCGTTGAGATGTGTGCGTGAAGGCAGTTTGTCATCCCTGAATTACTCCACGTGCTTCTACGGAGGGTATTGCCTACCCCGGGTTTTCCCCAGTCCCCTTCCCTCCGGTGGAAATCCCAATTGCTCCCGAAGCTTCGCTGGGTTACGGGGTCCCAGTACTTCTTTTTTTTAACCTTCATGTTCTAGAGGACTGTATGAACCAGACTTACAAAGCTTGCAAAAATTTGTCTTGGGTTCTTCTGTTATTTCAGGCAATGCATGAATTTTAATAGAACTACTTAAACTGGAGCTCTGTTTATGACACTTGCATCTGTTTTAGTGGGAAATTAAAAAAAGTTAGTGTAGCCAGGAGCATATTTTATAATAAATATGACAAGCCAAAGGAATGCTTTTTGGGGTTAGTTCATCGCGATCTCGGAAGCAGCGCCGGCCCTTTCGCAGCTCACCCTGTCAGCACAAGGTATTGGCTTGCCGCCGGAAAGGGGCCATGGGTAATATTGATGGGGGAAACGAGGTTTGAGGTAGGGGATGAGGATGTGTCAGCATCGATTTTGCTTGGTCTGCAACTTGTTTCTTGTCCTCCTGCAGTGACCTGGGGAGTACGGAGCTGTGGGGGCGCTGGTATTTATCAGATGTTCCAAGAACATCCCCATCAGCGGCTCCCGAAGGCAACGCCGTGCCACCAGGGAGCACCAGGGCAGCTACGGGTGATGGGGCTGTATGTGGAGCAGCATCGCCTGGGAGGCTTTGCAATTCAGTTAACCCAGAGCTTGTGCCCAGAGGGGACAAGCAGAGGACCAGGCTGGGCGGGTAGGGGACACCGACCCCGCTGTCTGTGCCGGGGGGGCTGGCAGGGACCTCTGCCGCTTGCCCAGCGGCCTTCTATGGGCCGGAGCTGTGCCACGCTGGGCAACTGGATGGCAGCTGGAGCTGGCGGCGGCGGCAAGGGCTGCGTGCAGGCTGCCACCAAAAAAGAATGACTCGTCCAGAGGAGAGCAACTAGGATGATAAAGGGACTGGAGCATCTCCCCTACGAGGAAAGGCTGAGGGAGCTGGGCTTGTTCAGCCTGGAGAAGAGAAGGCTGAGAGGGGACCTCATCAACGCATACAAATATCTCAAGGGTGGGGGTCACGAGGCTCCTTCTCTGGAGATATTCAAAGCCCACCTGGATGAAGTCCTGTGTAACATACTCTGGGTGAGCCTGCTTGAGCAGGGGGGTTGGACTGGGTGATCTCCCGAGGTCCCTTCCAACCCTTGCCATTCTGGGATTCTGTGTTTTTCCCCCAGGATAAATGACTTCTTATTTCTGTAGAGGTAGGAGCACCCCAGTCTGCCAAGCCTCACGGGGTCTGGCAGAGAGCAAGCGGCTGGAAGAGGAGCTTGGCGGCAGGAGGAGGTGCAAAGCCAGTTTGGCTGATGATGGCAGATAAGCAGAAGTGGGGCCAGCTGGCTGCTTTAGGGGGGGATTGCCTGGGAACTCCAGCCCTTTTACTGCCTGAGCCTCTGGCTTAGGACCCTCACAACCCTTAGAAACTGGAGACTGTAAAGAGAAGCGAAGTTTATAAAATAATAAATAAATAATAAATAATACTATTATATATATAAATATATAAAACATAAAAATTATATTATTGTTGTTGTTGCTGTTATTATTATTATTATTATAAATTATTCTTCCCTCTTCACCTGTACTAGATGGGGAGAAGTGACCCCAAGAAGCACGTGCCGGTGACCCAGGAGCGAGCGTCCTGGCTGGCATTGCCGGTGGAGCGGAGGCAGTTGAAGAGGAGCTTGGCGGCAGGAGGAGGTGCAAAGCCAGTTTGGCTGATGATGGCAGATAAGCAGAAGTGGGGCCAGCTGGCTGCTTTAGGGGGGGATTGCCTGGGAACTCCAGCCCTTTTACTGCCTGAGCCTCTGGCTTAGGACCCTCACAACCCTTAGAAACTGGAGACTGTAAAGAGAAGCGAAGTTTATAAAATAATAAATAAATAATAAATAATACTATTATATATATAAATATATAAAACATAAAAATTATATTATTGTTGTTGTTGCTGTTATTATTATTATTATTATAAATTATTCTTCCCTCTTCACCTGTACTAGATGGGGAGAAGTGACCCCAAGAAGCACGTGCCGGTGACCCAGGAGCGAGCGTCCTGGCTGGCATTGCCGGTGGAGCGGAGGCAGGAGCGGAGGCTGTCACCCCCCTAGGCCAGTGTTCAGACGTGCAAGGCCACCGAGATTCATTTCTGGCCGAGCAAAATGATGCATTCAGGCCCAAGCGACGAGGGGACAGCCCTTCTCATCTGGTGGAGCCCCAGTCATCGCCGTGATGGACCCTTTCCTGGACCTCTCCCACCCATGGGCTCCTCAAGGCTCCCCGCGGCCCTGCTGCTGTCCTGAAGGGGATGCTATCCCCAAATCCCTGGGTGTGGTCCTGCCAAACATGTCTCTGCCCCCCAGCAAAGGGGAGGAGGGACCATGGCTGAACCTGCTGACTGTATTGGGGAAGAGCAGCAAGTTGCTGGGCCCAGACCACTGCTTACTGAGGCCAAGCAGATGCGTCCCTGACGATCCGGCAGGCACAGAAGGTGATCCGTCTTCAGAAAGAAGCCATCACTCCTTATTTCTGCAGAAATTGCTCCAAGTTGCTCATCTCAGCTACTCCCAGGCGCTCCGGGAGCGAGCGAACCCTGCGAGCCTGGCCGCACTGTGCACATCTGAGCGATGGTTTGTGTCCAGGAAAAAAACGGGATCAGCTCGTGTCTGCGATGGGGCTCTTGTGGAAGCTCTTCAGCTCTGCTGTGCGATCACCTTGCAGCCATTCCCACCCCTGTAATAATTTAATGGAGCGGGGATGAGATTACTTTTATTTCTCTGCAGTCAGTGTAATGGAAGCAAAAGTGACGGGGCACCTCTTTAGCCCTCCCATCTCCTCCCCGTCGCTACCTGCTCCTCATTCAAGCCCAACCTTGTCCCCAAGTGATTTTGGGCATCAGACTTTTCCGCTGACTCCTGCTGAGCCCCGGCTCCTTCAGCGTTACTGGAAAAGGCACAGCATTCGCTGCTGGGGTCAGTGGGGGCTTTGGGCTCAAGCCAAAGAGATGGGAGAGCCGGGGGAATTGTGTTTGCCTGCACCCGGGCGGCTCCTCACCAGCACCAGCCACCAAGGGACCCTGCCAGGGCGACCCCATCACTCGAAATCCTGCACCCCATGCTTCAGCTGCCCCATTGCTTTGCTTTGGCAGCCTGCGGGGGAGCATCGCAGCCCTGCTTGGTGCCTTTGGACGCGGCCGGCCCCATCTCCCACTGCTGCGATGGACAACGGGCCAAGGCAAACAGCATTTCCACCAGGAAAAAGCAGCGCCGGAGAGCGTGACATTAAAGACGTGTTTCAGTCCGCTGCCTGGCACGTGGCGGGGGGATCCGTGTGTCTGTCTGCTGATGTGCTTGGGCAACCACTGGCTTTGGACCAAACAGCTTGGGGAGGGTATTTCAACCCAGGCTTCAAAACATCCGAGCACCCGCCAGCTCCGTCCTCCAGACTCGCTCCCGTGCTTCTTAATTCCCACGTCATTTGTTGCCTCTGGCCAGGAGCTCTCTTCTTCCCGCTGCGGAGGGATAGACGTGTTTCCCTCCCGCTCCTGCTCGTCTTAGCCACCCTTTTTTATCTCGAAATAGTTAAGTTTGTGGATGGAGAAGAGACCTCTTGGAGAGGTGGCTGGGGAGCGGAGCTGCCTTTCTGCCAGGAAAAACCGTCATTACCGGAGGCCTGAGCTGGACTAACCGTGGGTTTAGCCAAAAGAAGTGGAAAAAAGCCTTCTTTCCTCATATAGGTGCTGCATATCTGCCTCTTTGGCTTGAACCAAGACCTGAGAAGGAAGAGATGGGCGTAGTTTGTACGGGCCGTGAAACCTCTGCTCACGGAGAAAGGCGAAAGCTGTTTTGCAAGACCTGTCCAGGAAATCAGGAATGAGGGGATCCCCGGCTAGAGTCACGCCGTTACGCCTAATAAACCAGGAAACAACAACAAAATAAAATAAATCAGCATTTCCCAAGTGCTTTCCATCCAAGTTCCTCGACGAGCAAAATTTGCCTGACGCTCCAGGTTGGGCAGAGGAGGTTCCCTTCCATTGGCTGTTTTGTCAGCTGAAATTGCAGTCATCACTGATGACATCAGGACAGAACGCACAGAGCAAGGGGGGCTAAAACCAGTGGAAAATTACCAGGCTAATTTTGTTTGCTGTGCCTGATTGGAAGACAAAGGAGGAAATTTCCAAGAGGCGATTCAGTACACATGAAAAACCCCAGTGATCCTCCATGTCCGTTTAGAGCTAATGCTGCATCTCAATTTATTCGGAATGGTAGGACAAAGGATTTCATCATCTGCAGCTGTGGGAGAAACCCGACTGGTAATCAAACAACGGTAATAATACCTTGCATGTACGTCGGCTCTTTCAAATGATAATCTCTCGAGTGCTTTCTGAAGAATGGCACCGTAATAAATAATATTATCTTCCTCTCAGAGCTGCAGACATCTAAACAGGCTAAGGCGAAGCTGGGCCCTTGCTGTTGTTGAATCCCCCGGTAGGTTTGTCTCTAATATTTTCCCATTTGGGTGCCTCTGGTAAGAGGAACCCCGTTGGCAGTACCCTTCCACTTGAGAATGGTTTCCACCTTTCTTAACAGCCCAAGGCAGGGAGAGAGGAGAAATGAGGGGGTTTGAGGAGGCTGTGGAGGACGTGTGGGTGCTCTTCCCAGAGCTAGGACGTCCCTGCCCGAAGCTGATGCCGGGGGCTGCACTGGAAAAAAAGGTTTGTGGTTCGGAGGGTGGTCCTCAGAGGAGCCCTCAGACAACTCGGTCTGGGGAGCGTTGGCATCCTGGGTACCAAATCCCCAGAGGTGGGGGGAGGTTGGAGGGTGGGCATGGAGGACAAAACCAGACTGGCTCAAATCAGGCAGGCTAAAGTCACATGCCTGAACTACTAAAATCAGGAATTATAATCAATTTAAGGGGGATTACGTGAGCAAAGAGAAGATGGCGATGCACCTAAATGCAGTATCACCGGTTTCCAAGTCAATGACAACTCAAACCAGGTGACCCTGAATTCTCCTGGGCCGTGTTCCAGCGGATGGTAGAGCTACAGGCCACCACATCTCATTAGAGAGGAGGATCATGAGGTCTTTAAATACCTCTCTGGACCCAGAATTAACTGCAGCTGAGACACATAAAAGCAAGAATTGACTGGGCACTTGCAAGGCGCAGAGAACCCCGGCCCCAAGGTCTTCCACGGTTTTACCAACTCAACTGGTAGGACGTTTAAGCGGGGTGCGTAGGGACATACCCTGCATTCAAGCCTCCCATCCTAATTAAAAAAAAATAAACCTTCAGCTGTTTAACTTTTGGCTAATTTAGCCCCTCTTCGGCTCCGGGCAATGGGCTGCCAGGAGGCTTTTTGCGAGTTGTTGCCAAGAGTGAGCGCGGTACCAAGCTGGCAGGAGCCCAGGGTTATCCACTGAATTTCAACCGGCAAGAGAGTTTGTGAGGAGGAAATGTGCTTGGGCAGAGTATTCAGCAAAAGTCTTAACGATCATAGAATCATAGAATCATAGAATGTTTTGGGTTGGAAGGGACCCCCTAGAGGTCATCTAGTCCAACCCCCCCGCAGGAGCAGGGACACCGCTAACCAGATCAGGTTGCTCAGAGCCCCGTCCAACCTGGCCTTGAATGTTTCCAGGGATGGGGCCTCCACCACCTCTCTGGGCAACCTGTTCCAGTGTTTCACCACCCTCATTGGAAAGAATTTCTTCCTTATATCTAGTCTAAACCTACCCTGCTTCAGTTTAAAACCATTACCCCTTGTCCTGTCACAGCTGGCCCTACTAAAAAGATTTTCCCCATCTTTCCTATGGGCCCCCATTAGGTACTGGAAGGCCGCAATCAGGTCTCCCCGCAGCCTTCTCTTCTCCAGGCTGAACAAGCCCAACTCTCTCAGCCTGTCCTCATAGGAGAGGTGCTCCAGCCCCTGGATCATTTTAGTAGCCCTCCCCTGGCCCCGCTCCAACAGGTCCATGTCCTCCTTGTGCTGAGGGCTCCAGAGCTGGACGCAGGGCTCCAGGGGAGGTCTCCCCAGAGCAGAGCAGAGGGGCAGAATCCCCTCCCTCGACGCTGGCCACGCTTCTCCTGATGCAGCCCAGAGTACAGTTGGCCTTCCGGGGAGGGCAGTTCAACCAAATCACCCCTCTGATACCCACCTTTTCCTGGTAGCAAAAGCTAACAGTATCTTCCTGCGGAGAGCCAGGCAGGGTCAGCCTTCAGACATGTTTTTATCACCCGTTTATCGAATTTGTTTTCATTGAGTAAACAAATTGTGTTCTTTTTTTATATATCCAGGTTCTTTGAATCAGAGGCTGTCGCTAACGGATTTCTGGAGTGGTTCCGACTTTATTCTCAGAAGACGCTCGGGTTTTAGCTCACCCTCGCCCAGCAGCATTTGTCCATCTCCTGCGGGTAATTTGGGGAGATGAGCAAAACATCTCAGTGGGGAGGCAGGGGGGAGAGGGTGGGGATTTGTTCTCCTGGTGCTCAATAATTGCAAATTCTAGTCTAGCCTGGGCACACGGTGGAGTAAGCCTCGTGCTCTTTGTAGATCGGTTCTCCAGGATTGAGATCGATATATATGTATATATATAATTTTTTTTTAATGCAACACGTGAATTGTTTCAGATTCTGGGAATGAGCCGGTGGTGGGTCTCCTCCTTCAGAGCCACCCACCTCATTGCATTAGCGCCTCAGAGCCCCAGCTGGGGAAAAAAAAAAAAAGACAAGAAGAGCTTTTTAGGGCAATTTAAGGGGTTTTAATTACAAGTGAATTAATAGAGCTTAAGATGGGAGGAAATTAAGAGAGAAAGAGTCTGGAAAACAGCCAGTGATTTCCTCCATGGGGCTGGTTGGAGGGAGGGCTAATAGCCCAAGGCAAACAGCAAAAGCCCCATCCTTCTAGGTCAATTAGCACTAAGTGGGAGAAAATAGGCCGCCTGGACAAACCCTAGCAAGGGGAGGGCTGGGATCCTGCCCCTGCTCAATCCACCCACTCTCCGTTTGTCGTCATGCGATTTTGATAAAACGCAGACTCTGCAAGTGGCGCCCGTTCGGCAAACCCCTCTCAAAATCTTGAATTTAGAGGAGACCTGATTTGACTCTGAAACTACAGGGATTTTTATCAGCCAGTGAAATGAATAAGGAAAGGAAAGGAACCTGCCAAGGGGGGGACCTCTTCCTTCCATTTCACTTGTCTGACCTTGAGCGAAGGGTGGAATGGTATTTCCCCGTAAGGGACTTGCAGGGAATTGGCCTGTGTTTCTCAGCAGCCTCTGGGATGAAATAAGTTTGCATCTCTGGCCACGTCCTCATCCCCTGAAGATGAAGGTGAATGGTGCGTAGGATAGCAAACTGCGTATGGCTTCCAAAAACCACAAAGCCCTTGAGCCTTCGGTAGTCTCAGGACCCG
>NW_009260396.1:216461-217340 GCF_000687185.1 Egretta garzetta | reverse complement strand
GTGTCCGAAAGGTTTAGCTCGACTGGTAGGATAAGTGAAATGGGGATTCGGGGATTTCCGTGCAGCCAGAGCAGCCCAGCCGGGTGAGCTTTTGTGGGGGACGAGAGCCCTGTGCCGCCCCTCCCTCGCTCCTGGGGAGGCTCACCCGGCACGGAAAATTGTTCCCCCTGAGCACAAGTCTCTGTTTATTGGGGTTTTTTTAAGCTGAGCCTCATCTGAAGAAAACCTGGAGATATGCATGGATGCTCTGGGGTAGGGGAAAGCGGGGATGGGCTTGTCTGGTGGGAGGGGGGATCCCAGGAGACCCCAGGAGTGCTCCAAGCCTGCCGTTTGAAAGGCAAGAGGCAGGGAAAAGCTGGTGTGGGGAAGGGGAAGGGAAAAGACACCCCAGTCCCTTTACCCAAGGGCACTTCTCAGGGTACCCAAGCCCCCACAGAGCCCCCCACTTGCACCAGGACCCCCGCTCTGGTCACCCCACCAGTGCCCCACACCTTTTGATGCTGAACCACTTGGATATTTCAAATCCAAACCACGTGCAAACCACATGAAAGGCCCCGACGAGTACCTATTGCACGGGTGGACCCACGCGCCCCCGGCCGCTGTGGCTCCCTTACGCAGCGGTGCTGTCTCTTTTTTTTTTTTCTTTTTATATATATTTACTTTTCCACTTTTTTAAGGATTTGCGTGGGTTTTTCGTGTAGGCTTTGCCACAGACTTTCCCCTTGCATAGCAGAAAGCTTTCGAGCGGGCGATGGAATACAGACGCAAGGAGCCGCATCTTCCTCTTTCCAACAGGAGTCATAGAATCACAGAATCATAGAATTGCTTTGGTTGGAAAAGCCCTTTAAGATCATCGAGTCCAACCGTTAACCTAACCCT
>NW_009260396.1:216043-216367 GCF_000687185.1 Egretta garzetta | reverse complement strand
CCTGCCATCCCACCACTAAACCCTGTCCCTCAGCACCTCATCTACACTTCTTTTAAATACCTCCAGGGATGGGGACTCGACCACCTCCCTGGGCAGCCCACTCCAGAGCCTGACAGCCCTTTCAGTGAAGAAGTTTTTCCTAATGTCCAACCTAAACCTGCCCTGGCGATAGACTCAGAGAACAGGAGCTGAGAAGGCCCGTTTGCATCCCTGATGGCCCCCTTTGGCCTCGGCTACAGACCGCAGCTGGAACGAACAACGTTTTAAATAATTCAGGAAGGGTTCTCATGTATTTGGGCTTGATTTTTGCTACCGATTCGCAGG
>NW_009260396.1:214814-215693 GCF_000687185.1 Egretta garzetta | reverse complement strand
TGGGGAAACCCAAGCCTGGCGTGGGGTGAGAGGGACTGGGCGACTTCATCCCTTTTGCTGATCTTCCTTCCGAGCTAATGAAAGGCAGAAATGATGGTATCCAGCAGGAGCTGTGCGGGGCCGGCCATCGGCAGCTTGCGTTGGCCGTGTCCGGCGCCTGCTTGACAAGTTCCCGCTGGGTTTTGGCAGGCACAGGATGCCTTTAGTCCCGGATTAAGGGGGGGCCTAACCAGCCAGCCCCGTTTTCCCACTAAATCTGCAAGAGGCAGAAATGCTTTTAGTCCCTCCAGGCTGTTTTGCGCCTTCACAGTGCCTCTATCAAAATATTAAATGGAGAAAAAGCTCTGGTTTGGCCACGCTCATGGGAGATGGGACAACGGTTCCCATCCTCAGGCATCCGGAGCTTCTCTTGGTGATACAGAGCGCTGGGGACTTTAAAGTGATGCCGGCTGCCAAGAAACCGGCTGGAATTTGCCCTGTTGAATAGGAAACCCCCATAGTTCAACCTGGAAAAAATCCAGCGTCCGTGCACCAGCATTAAAAACCCGCTTTTAAACTTCATTACCATCCCCTCGGCTGGGTTTTCGTGGTGCCTGCTGGCACTCTGCTATCGGTTTGGGTTTTACGGCGCTAACGGGCCACTTCATTGCATGAAGATGTGCCCTGAGATTTGGGGCTGTGCCTTTTCCCAAGCCCAGGTTGCGCGGTTAAGCCGGCTGCTGCTGGTGCTTTTGGCAGCGGAGCCGGCGTTGCAGCGGGGGGGCAGCGAGCCCGAGCGGGGGGATGATGCTCGGGGGGGTCCCTGGCTCAGCCGAGGGTGCAGCGGCCTTGCAAAACAAGCCAGCAGCAGATTTGCTGGCAAATGTTACGTGGCGCTGT
>NW_009260396.1:212931-214312 GCF_000687185.1 Egretta garzetta | reverse complement strand
ACGGTGGAGCAGATCTCCACCTGTAGCCCGTGGAGGACCCCACGCCGGAGTGGGTGGATGCCCAAAGGAAGGAGGCTGTGACCCCGTGGGAAGCCTGCACCAGATCAGGTTCCTGGCAAGCCATTGCGGATCTGTGGTGGGAGGAGCCCACACCAAAGCAGGTTTTGCCGGCAGAACTTGTGACCCCACAGGGGACCTAATGCCGGAGCAGTCTTCTCCTGAAGGACTGCACCCTGTGGAAATTATGGACCCATGCTGGAGCAGTTCGTGAAGAACTGTAGCCCCTGGGAAGGACTCACATTGGAGAAGTTCATGGAGGACTGTCTGCCATGAGAGGGACCCCATGCGTGAGCAGGGGCAGAGTCCTCTCCCGAGGATGAAGAAGCAGCAGAGACGACATGTGATGAACTGATCCCAACTCCCATTCCCGTCCCCCTGCACCGCTGGGGGGAGTAGGTAGAGAAACTGGGAGTGAAGTTGAGCCCAGAAAGAAGAGAGGGGTGGGGGGAAGGTTTTTAAGATCTCGCAGTTTTTCTCCTCTCCTTCTCTGATTTTGATTGATAATAAATTAATTTTTTTTTTCCCAAGTTGGGTCTGTTTTGCCCGTGATGGTAACTGATCAAATGGTCTCTCCCTGTCCTTATCTCGATCCACAAGCTTTTTGATTTACTTTTCTCTCCTCTGTCCGATTAAAGAGGGGAGTGATGGAGTGGCTTTGGTGGGCCCCTGGCATCCAGCCAGAGTCAAACCCCCACGGGCTGCCCTCACCTTGGGGGCCAATTATTTGCTATTGTGGATTTCACAGAGGCAGATGGCGGGGGATTTGTAGCGCTGCAGCGAGATGGCGAAAGGGAACGAAAGCACTTCTTGAGTCAGTACCTTCTGAAAAAAAAAAAAAAAATCCACATTCCCACCTCTTCCCTCCAGGCCAAGCTGCTGCTTTGCAGAGCGCCCCCAAAACCTGTGCCAGCCTCGTTGCTCCAGCCCTGGTCTCAGACTGAGCCCCAGGATCTGCCACCGGCAGCGACGGCGGCGGAGATAAATGCACCCGGATTGATTGGCTTCCCGGGATGCGATTAAGGGGCAGTCAGGGATGGCTTGTTTTGGTTGGCTCCAAATCAATACAAAAACACACAGCCCAAGCTTTTTAAGCCTTTATTAGAGGGAGGGGGACAAGCAGGGTGCTGGCTGGTTTGCTTTGCTCCCCCAGGGCGGGCGACGCAGCCTCTGCCCCCAGCACGGCCCCAGCGCGGGTGCGAGGAGGCTGCGGGAAGCAAAGGGAGCCAGCGGCTTTGCAGACCCACGCCAGAGGCCACCATGCAAGGTGGTGGGTCCCCATCTCCACCGGCTGGCGCGGCGAAGGTATAGGGGCGGTCGCTAG
>NW_009260396.1:209055-212886 GCF_000687185.1 Egretta garzetta | reverse complement strand
GAGAGTGGATTTGGGAGCCCGTTAGGGTCCAACCAGCTGGGTTTGCACCGGAGGATGCCCAGCTGACCTCCAAAAGCACAAGCGATGGCCAACGCCATGGAGAGCTTCCATGTGGTGGGGCAGATGTGGCACCCAGGGGCTTTAGAGTCGTGGTTCTGGGAACAAAGAGCGGTGGGAGACACGCGGCTTGGCCCCATGGAGCCCAGCAGCCAACGGTGAACCAAAGGCATGGCCTCGGGTGGCCAGCGGCTGTTGTGACCCTGAGACCTGGCGCTTACGGTGACGCTGGTGCCTGTGGGCTGTCCCCAAAGGCTTCTCCTGGGAGATCAAGAGGTTAAAACCGAGTTGGGCATCTGGGTGCAAAGAGGTGATGCCTTCCTTGTGCGCTTGTGGGCCACAGATGCCCCCGACGTCCAGGAGCACCAAGCAGCACCCGATGAGCAAACCCACCTTTTATCCAGCAGTTTCTGGGTTGGAGCAGCCCACTGGCAGGATTCCCACCTCCACCCAAGGAGCCTGAACGTGGACATATGGGAACTCACACTGCCCAGAGAGCGGAGACGGAGCCATCTTCCCCAGCACACACACGCCACTTGAGAGCTTTCTGGGTGCCCCATCCCCTCGAGTCCTCCTCAACTGCCAAGAGCAGCAATAATTGCGCCCGCCTACGCCGGCCTGGCCTGGCTGCACGCTCGTGGCGGGGGGAAGCGGGGCCCTCCAGCCTGCTGGCAGAGGTGGCTGCTTCAGAAAGTCAAGTGGGCTGTGGAAGTTGCCCCCAGTCAAAACCAGGCATCTGCTTTCGCTGGCCACGTGCTCCCACACAGTCTCAGGTTGAAGAATGCACATTTCTGCCCGCGTATCGTCCTTTCGCCACTGAACCGCAATTTAAAAGGAGAAATGCACAGCAATTTAACTGCTACCTGCGAGAGCCGGTGTTCTGCCAGGGGCAGAAAGTGCCGGCTGTTGCTTAGGAACAATCTTCATCCTACAAAATGCAGACTTACGCTCTCCAAAGAGTTTATAAAATGCACTCGGTGCGTGTTTGTCTTGCTTAGGAGCTGACCCAGCTCCCAGATAAACTGGGGGGGAGAAGTCTTTGGGCCCTGAGCACAGCACCGGCTGCCTGCTATACCCAGCCATGAGTCGAGCTATAGGGTATAGACCCTAAGCCCAGCCACGACATGAGCTATAGGGCGTGGACCCTATGCCCAGTCACGACATGAGCTATAGGGTGTGGACCCTATGCCCAGCCACGACGTGAGCTATAGGGTATAGACCCTACGCCCAGCCATGACGTGAGCTATAGGGTATAGACCCTAAGCCCAGCCACAACATGAGCTATAGGGCATATACCATATCGACCATGCCAATGCGGAGGCATTTCTGAAACGAGAGGCTTAGAGAGAGCTACGTCAGGCTAGTTGGGTGTCTGGTCATTAACCTGGATACTCATCTGTTGTCCTGTTTCAATGAGCTGAGCAACTGTTGTTGCATGGACACACACGTCTTCCGAGCTGTCTCCTGACTTGGGTCAGGTGGAAACACCTCCGGCTGCTCCGGCGCGCCTGCACGTGGGCTAGCAGGTACGTCCTGCTCCACATCGCTCTGCCTTGGCCTGGCTGCGGTGTTTGCTGTCGCACCGGTTTGTTTTCCCCAAGGAACAAAACACCCTTGAGTGGCTCAGAAGAGCTGCTCCTCCAGGACACAAAGCCCACCCGTTTGTTCTCTGCTGCTGGCTCTCCTTGCCAAGCACATGAGACCAGCGACATGCCACTGCGACCAGCAGCCAGCTCCTGTGTCCAGCCTAAAGCAAAGTGCACGCCTGGTCCGAAAGCAAATCTGATCTCCTGGGGTCCTTCCGTTAAGAGAATCTGGCTTGCAGAGCTATCTTATCTGAGACCCCCGTGGGAGCATCCGCCAGGGTGGAGCAGGTATTGAAGCGAGAAGCCTTGCAGGACATAACGCTGGAGCTCTTCTTCTTGCAGTAGAAGTAGCTGCTGAAGTGGAACCAGAACTTGTCGTGGAGGGAGGCGTAGATGAAGGGGTTGTAGCAGGCAGAGCTCATGGCAATCAGGTGACACGAGACCTGGATAACGTTGACGTACCTCTTGTCCAGGATGGTGAACTCCTCGTCGATGTCTCTGATGAAGTTCACCACCTGGAGGGGCAGCCAGCAGATAGCAAAGCACACCACCGAGATGGTGAGCACCCGGAAGGTCTTCTGCTTCGTCTTGGTCCATTTGTCTTGGCAGGGGTAGGCAGCACCCGGGACGTTCCTCCTCCGCAAGTGGTAGGTGATGGCACAGAAGGAGACCGATACCGCCAAAAGCGGGAGCATGTAGGACAAGAGGAGCATCAAGCAGGAGTACAGCAGCCGCTCTCTCTCTTCGTGCTTCCAAAACTCCTCGCAGATGATCATGTCGTGGCCGATGGTGTTGAGGTCCAAGTAGTGGGTGTGCAGCGACGTGGGAACAGAGGCCATGATGGAGAGTAACCAGATGCAGGCCACGAGGCAGATGCAGGATCTGCGGCTTATCCTCCTGCGGATGGGGTACGCCACCACAACGTACCGGTCGATGGCGATGGCGGTGAGGGACAGCACCGAGACGAAGACGGTGGCGGCCTGCATCAAGGTGACAAAGTAGCACATGAACATCCCGAAGAGCCACCCCCGTTCCTCGAAGGCGTAGGAGACGGTGAGGGGGACGCAGGCGAGGCACATGATGAAGTCGGCCGCTGCCAGGTTCCCGATCAGGAAATTGGTGGTGCAGTGCAGCTTCTTGGTGAGGGCGATGAGGAGGATGAGAAAGAGGTTCCCCGTGCACGCCACCGCCACCAGCGTGGCGTAGAGCGGGATGAAGAGGGGCTTCAGCTCCAGGAGGAGGTCCAGGCCGGTGAAGAGGGGGGCTGAGCCGTTCTGCCAGGAGTCGTTGGGCAGCTGATGGTGAGCCATGCTGCCTCTCTGGAGGCCAACCCTGCTCCTCCACGCCTTGAAGTCAAACAGAGATGAGACCCTGAAGAGGAAAGGAACGTGCTTGGCTGTACTTCTGGGGCCTCGGTCCTCTTGCACAGCCCCGTGGCGATGCTCCGGCTGACTTAAAAGATGCCAACACTTTTTTAAGAGCGAACGTGCCCCACGGCAGACACAGCGGAGCTTCGGCACGGAGAAAATGGGGAACCTGCCTACGAATCGGTGAACCGGCCGGGCGCAGACCTGCCGGGAGCTGCCAGTTTGGAGCAGCGGGGCAGGGAGAGCAGCTCCGGTTGCCTCCTGGAAAGTAGCCGGGAGCTCTGCTGACAGAGAGCAGGAACAGAAGGCACTCCTGCGGTTTTTGCTTCTCGTTTTTCCCCCCACCAACTCCACCCCAACCTGCCAGCCCGGCCGCTGCTCTCCTGCTGGGCAGAAGGGTCCCTTCCACCTCCCTGCCCTCCCCTCCACCCCACCGGACCCCAGCCCATGGGGTTGCTTTACCCCCCTGGTTATTTCTCCACCACCCACGGAGCTCGGGCTTCCCTCCGGCGACGGGAGGGAGCGTTTGGCTCCCCGGGCACATCCACAAAACGGCTTAGAGCAGCGCAAGGGGGATGATGTCAAATATATTCCAGCAGAAAGTGTAAGGAAATAAAGAATTCCGCCCCCCACACCCTCCTCTCGGACCCCACGCTGTCAAATTTACCATTTCATCCCCCTCACCAGTGCCCAGACAGTCGCCTCACCCCCCCAGTGGAGTCAAACCAGCACTAATTAAGCAGCCCCCGTAATTAGCTGAAGGATCTTGAGGGGTTTCTGCTTCCCGGGCGCGGCTGGGGTTCTGCTCCCCGCCGCTGGGT
>NW_009260396.1:205802-207560 GCF_000687185.1 Egretta garzetta | reverse complement strand
TGGCCCAGCCACTGGGTGTGGGGCACAGGCGTGGTGTGGAGCGTCTGCCCCACGGAACTGAACCCCCAGCACACACCAGCACCAACCAGCCCCCAAAACCAAGTGGCTCCAGCGCCAGGCGCGGAGGCAGCGATAGCGAGGGGCGGTGGGGAATTGCATCCGGCCCACAGCCACGGTGGGGGGGCTAAAAAAGCAGCTTTGCAGCTTATTTCCTGGTGGAGAAGAAAAAACTGAGGCAGGGCAGGATCAGGCTGGTACCACTGACCCAAAAGGTGCTGTGAGCTCTCCGTGCCTGGCCGATCGCCCAGCCTGCTTTCCAGCACTGGGAAATGAGGTGGAATTGCCCCACGTGCAAACGGGAGCCGGGCCCAGCCACCACATGACTGATTTTCTCCCCACCAAACCACCAGCTTCTCCTCTTTTTCCAGGAGTACCTCGGGTCGCCCCTTATCACAGATGCGCTCGAGGACCTCGGTGCTTGCAGGATGGGAGTGGAGGCACACCTGAAATATGTGATGTTTTCCAGCAACAGGCATTTACCTTCAAGGTAACATCAATATTGACATTTTTAAGAGCTTGGGAGAAGCTTTGGCACTAAAACGCTCTTTGCATAGGCACTTGAAAAAGCTCCTGCAATGCACGTTGAGTGTTTGGGGACGCGCAAGAACCAGGATTAGATTTTTATTTCTTGACAGTTCCCTCCTGTGTGTGTTTACAAATAACGTAAATGTCTGCAAACCCACGTAAACCTAATCCCTCCATGTGCTGGTCGCTCTTGGAATGAAGCCGTTAGGATTGAAAATGGCAGGCGCGCGGCTCCTGCACTGATTTCCACCCGGGGTCGCTCCCTTTGGGTCGCAATTCTCCGTTCTGATGAGAGCTGCATGTCCGGGCTCAGGTCGTCATCCAGGGGCGATCAAAAGGGATTTTTGCAAAAAAGAAAATCCCCCAGAAAATCCCCAAAGTATTTTTGGATTTCAGGCAAGTGTGCTCCATATGGCTGAAGTCACTTCTTAAATTTCACTTAATTAAATTAAAAGTTTCACTCTTAAATTCAGCGCAACCCGAGCGATGTGCTACACCAGGTTCAGCCCCGGTCAGCTGCTTGGGCAGAGCCTAGGGGGTAGTTGGGGTTATTTTAACAAGCTTTCTCCCTTTTATCAGTGATTTTCTGTGCAGGCGGGGCCGTAGGAGCTGGGCTTTAAACCAGGTTTAAGTTCCGGCAGCGCCCGTGCGGAGCCTGGGCTGCCCTGCTGACAGAGCAGGATTGAAGCCAGCGGAGCTGGGGCAGCAGGGCTGGGGCTTCAGCTGTGCCCAAAGCAGCCAAAGGTGCTTCAGGAGGTGAAACTAATTCCCCAATTAGATATAAAAGGTCACGCCAGGCGCCTCCTGGGGGGGTTGATTCTTGTTGCTCTGCCTGCTGTGGGGTCCAGTGGGCTGGAGCAATAATTTGGCGACAGTGATTTAAGGGGAATTGGAGGAAAAAAAAATTATAGTGGGGAAAAACCCCAAGCCAGGTTTGTTCTGCAAGCTGGGCGAGGGATGAGCTGGTGGTGAGGGGGTTTCCTTCTCCCCGGCGTCAGGGTACGAAGATGCCGTTGTTCCCATGGAAGAGCTCGACTGCGCCAATCCTGCACCGTGCGTGAGGCAGAGGAGTGAGAAGGGGTTCCCCAAAAATGTAAGTACCAAATGCTGGAGTTGCCTGCCCTCCCCCAGGAGCGCCTGCCTGAGGGTGGGCTGGGGGGCCTGCAGGGAGAA
>NW_009260396.1:203221-205757 GCF_000687185.1 Egretta garzetta | reverse complement strand
CGTGCCCGTGGCATTGCCCATGCTTGGGCTTTTGCTCAGGGCTTTTCCCTGTGGGTCTGTCCCCAGCTGATGTGCGATGGCAGAGGTGGGGGCCCCTTCCTTGCCCCCTTCCTTGCCCCGCTGAGGGTCAGGGTGGCTGTAGGAGGAGGTGGCTGCATCAGAAGGGGCTTCCATAAGGCTGAAAGCTTGAAATAAGAGGGGGAATGAAATAAAAGCATGGCTGGAGTCAGCCTCGTGCAGCACAGCACCGAGCGTGAGGCTCTTTGGAGCCAGGAGCTGTTAGGGCTTTGCTGGAGAGGTGTTGGGGTGCTGGCTGGGCACCCAGCCAGTACCCCACAACTTCAGGTAATTAAAGGAGCAGAGGAATGGTCACAGCTGAGTCAAACAAGCTGGGGCTGGAGGGAGAGAGGGCAGCATAACCGAGAGCTGGGCCCCAGCCCCATCAGCCCCTCGCCTCGCTTTCTTCCTCGCCTTATGAAGACCGAGGGCGATGCCTTGGACGTCTGGTTCTCTTCTGTTGAACCCGTGCGTTTGTAGGGCAGGTAGTGCTGCGCAAGGGAACGGCAGGGGATGCCTTGGGTTTGGGCTTGAAGTCGCTTGGGGCCCTTCCCCATCACCCTTAAACGCGTGTCGGAGCCAGGGCTCTGCTTTCCCGCCATGCAGCCGGCTGAAGGCGGCCACGGGCTTTGCCAGGGGAGCGGTGAGGAGGGATGCAACTCACAAAACGCGTGGAGGTTGACGGCAGGGTTGGGGAAACGTGGTGCAGGGTCACAATGCACCTTTCCTTCCGCAGCACCCGCCCCGGGGCGCGTGCCACGGTCCTTCTTTCTTCCCCTCTCCCACCCCTCTGGCCACCTCTGCCACATCCAAAATGCTTTTTCCACTCCGAGCCTCCTTTCGGGAAGGACTTCTGGCTGATTTCAAGTCGGTGAGCTGCCGTGCGATCAATTGGGATGCGGGTAACAACTTCAGAAACAGGGGCTTGGGAGAAATTAGGCTTAATTGGGCATTTACTACTGTAACACGGTTGCGTCGTGTGATTAAGAAGAGGACCCGAGCGTTGCTTTGATACTGATTTTGGCACAAGATGAAGTTAATAACGTGCGACTCCGAATGAGATCTGGGTGGCAAATGATAATACCGGTGACTGCAGGAGCTGCTTTGTTTCCATTACGCTGTGCGAGTGTTATGGCAAGCTCGGTGGTAACGAGAGCTGCGATTAAACCCGGGGGTAATTACCCCGCTGACATGAGTGACGGGCTGATGCTGATGGGGCAGGTCACCACTGACTCAAGGCTTTTTTTTGTTTGGTTTGTTTTGGTTGGAAAAGACCTTTGAGATCATCGAGTCCAACCTTTAACCTAACCCTGCCATCCCACCACTAAACCCTGTCCCTAAGCACCTCATCTCTCCTTCTTTTAAATACCTCCAGGGGTGGGGACTCGACCACCTCCCTGGGCAGCCCATTCCAGAGCCTGACAACCCTTTGGGGAAGAAGTTTTTCCTAATGTCCAACCTAAACCTGCCCTTTGTGCCCTTCGGTTTGGTTTTTGGTGTGAAGGGAGCCCACAGCAACCAAGCTATGGAAAACCTCCTCATTCTCAGGCCAAAAATGCTCCCAAATCAGCTGAGCAGCCGCTCGCTCGGCAGGCACGGACCCTCTCCCTCCCGGCCCTTTCCAGGTCGTGATTCCGGCTGTGCCCAGCCCCATGCGGGGCCGCTCGCATCCGCGGGCTCGGCAAGGGCTGCATGCCCAGCTCGGTGCTTCCAGGGTCCTCGTGTGGTTTTCCTGACTGCCCAGACCAAAGCAGGGTCTGGTTGCATTGCCCCGGGATGGCAGGAAGAGTGGCTGGGGTTTGTGGTTTCTGGGTAGGACCCAGATCCTCGTCCTGGCTGGACAGGGAAGGGGTCAATCTCAGGGATATCCCGGAACAGATAAAGAGTAAAAAACCAAAGCTGAAAACGTTTGAAAGGGCGGGGGGGGGAAGCCTCCCGGGCCAGTGCACACTACTGAATTCCCCGGGGCATCCCCAATGGGTTTGGGTCATTTACTGCAGGGTTACGGAGGCGCCAGGAGGGCAGCAGTCAGCCAGAAACCCACCCTGGGTTTGCCAAGTTTGCCCTGAGAAGCGTCAGGACCGACAGTGCAACCTGAAAGCTCTCAGCTAGCCAGAAATATGCTGTTCTGAAGCCGCTTCGGAGTGGTTATTGCCCCTCGTGATGGGATTGGGGGTTTGTTATTTTTATCTTTTTTTTTCTTTCTCCTCTGGAAGGAAAACCAAACCTTTGCTTCCTCCCAGGCTGCACTTTGAACGAGGAGTGTTAATCACTGCCTGCCCCGTACCTAGGGAGCACAGAGTCACAGAATCCCAGAATGGCAAGGGTTGGAAGGGACCTCGGGAGATCACCCAGTCCAACCCCCCTGCTCAAGCAGCTTCTCCTAGAGCATGTTACACAGGACTTCAGCCAGGCGGGGGTTGAATATCTCCAGAGAAGGAGACTCCACAGCCCCCCTGGGCAGCCTGGGCCAGGGCTC
>NW_009260396.1:202591-203082 GCF_000687185.1 Egretta garzetta | reverse complement strand
GTGTTGATGAGGTCCCCTCTCAGCCTTCTCTTCTCCAGGCTGAACAAGCCCAGCTCCCTCAGCCTTTCCTCGTAGGGGAGATGCTCCAGTCCCCCCATCATCCTTGTTGCCCTCCTCTGGACTCTTTCTAGGAGTTCCTCATCTTTCTTGAACTGGGGAGCCCAGAACTGGACACAGAGTAACGGGGTTGTGTGTTATTTACCATGGCCAGGGTACCCAGCCGCCAGATCCCGTTGCCCATCAGCTCTGTTTTCCTGAGAAGCCTCTGCTTCCAGGTGCAGGATCTTTTCATCTTCTCCTTCATAGCTTACTGAAATGAGAGAAAATTAAAAACCATCAGCAGCAGCTGGATTTTTTTTTTGTGGTAACAGGAATGGAAGCTGTCAGAGCGGTCCCGGGGAAGTTCTGCTAAATCCTGGCCTCTGGAGAGAGTGGGCTGGATCTGCTGGATGCGGGTGGGCGGTGGGAAAGCCAGGCTGGGAGTGACCTGG
>NW_009260396.1:200676-202572 GCF_000687185.1 Egretta garzetta | reverse complement strand
CAGCAGGAAGAAAATCATCTTTGTCTCTGTATCGCAGTCTGGCCGAGGGCTGCTCTTAATTTTAAGCAGCAGAACGATCTGATAAGGCAAGCAGGAGGCTCCTAAAAGATCATTGCAGATGAGAGATGGAGCTGGAACGCAACAGCAGAATAAGGAACCGCTGGGTGGCTGGGACAGAGCCCGTCCTCCCCTGAGCCAGCCCCAGGCTTCGTCAGGTCTGGGTTCACCACAGCCAGGGCAACCCAGCAGCAGCTCTGGGAGCTTTTCGCTCCACACGTGCTTATCCTGGAAAAGCCCTTTCTGACCTCATCTCCACTGCTTCCATAGAGCCTGTAGGATAAGCGACTCCTATCCTAGAGCTCGCATTGCCCTGCACCAGGAGTTTCTGTCCCTGAGTGGGGACAGGCGATGGATCCAAAAGCTGCCACCCGCCCTGTTGGCCCCTGCTCCGTGAGCTGGCGACGCTTCCTGAACCATCGGCGCTCGAGGCATCTGCCGTGATGCCCCGGTGTCCGTCCTGCCCCGCACAGGTGGCGATGACCAGGAACCGGGGTTTGCTGTGATTTTTTTTTTTTGTCTTTTTCTCTGTGCCTGGGTCACCAGGTTGGCGTTCAGAAATAACCACAGGTTCCAGCACCTGCAAGGCCTCTCCAGAGGGCAACCGGAGCAGGACTACCCAAAGCCACTTCTGAAAACGTCGGCCTGCGTCCCCTTGTCTGCCAAATGGCAATTGCAGGGCAGACTTTCCTCCCGCAGTGGGCTGCAGGTTTTCCTAACCTGGGATCCTAGCGAGCCCATTGACCGTGGAGCAGGATGGAACACTCTCGTGGTGCTGCCGGCTCACGCTTCCATCAGATTGGTTTCATCGGCTCAAGTACAAGGTGAACCACTTTATTTCCACCCCCCCCGTAGGGGTGGGTGGGAGCTCTTGGGAAAGCGCGGAAGGATCACAAGTGCCTTCATCTACGAACACCAAGCGCAGGCCAACGCCGCCGACCTCAAGGCGTGCGGTCGTGCCACCGCAGGCAGCTGCCTGGGCTCATTTTCCCACGGATCTGTGCGTGAATCCTAGCGGTGGGCTAAATCTGTCCACAGGCTTGCACTTGATGGGTGTGCTTAATGAATGTGTATGGCCAGTTATATTCCATGGAGATGCTGATCAGCCTCAGCCACTGCCTGATTATCTTTTTCTCTTGATCACTCACCGGTTTTGGTGCTGCTTTCAACAGAAAGGTGCCTTGAGGCACCCGCTCCCCGGTCCCCTTTTCCTCCTCCCGTGCAGCCTCACCTCTGTGCCCAGGAAGATCATGGAACAGATCCTCCTAGAAGCTATGCTGAGGCACATGGAGGCCAGGGAGGTAATTCGAGATAGCCAGCATGGCTTCACCAAGGGCAAGTCCTGCCTGATGAACCTAGTGGCTTTCTATGATGGTGTGACACATCAGTGGACAAGGGAAAACCAACAGATGTCATCTATCTGGACTTCTGCAAAGCCTTTGACACGGTCCCCCACAACATCCTTCTCTCTAAATTGGAGAGCTATGGATTTGATGGGTGGACTGTTTGGTGGATAAGGAACTGGCTGGATGGTCGCGTCCAGAGGGTAGTGGTCAATGGCTCGATGTCCAGATGGACACTGGTGATGACTGTGTCCCTCAGGGGTCCGTGCTGGGACCAGTGCTGGTTAATGTTTTCATCAATGACATGGACAGCGAGATCGAGCGCATCCTCAGCAAGTTTGTGGATGACACCAAGCTGAGTGGTGCGGTTGACACACCAGAAGGATGGGATGGCATCCAGAGAGACCTGGACAGGCTGGAGAGGTGGGGTCATGGGAACCTCATGAGGTTCAACAAGGCCAAGTGCAAGGTCATGCACCTGGGTCGGGGTAACCCC
>NW_009260396.1:190292-200315 GCF_000687185.1 Egretta garzetta | reverse complement strand
ATTCTTTACACTGAGGGTGGTGAAACCCTGGCAGGGGTTGCCCAGAGAGGGGGTGGAGGCCCCATCCCTGGGAACATTCCAGGCCAGGTTGGCCGGGGCTGTGAGCAACCTGATGTGGTTCAAGGTGTCCCTGCTCTTGCAGGGGGGTTGGGCTGGGTGACCCCTAGGGGTCCCTTCCAACCCAAAACATTCTATGATTCTATGATTTCCTTGCTGCTCCGTCAGCCCAGTAATTTCCGCAGCACGGGCCCTCACGCCGCCCTGACGAGGCAGCGGTCGGATCGTCTTGGATTTCACTTTATTCTGCCCCATCTCGAAAACCAATTGCTGGCAGCCTGATGATGGCGATGTGTTACAGTGCCGGTGCCATCCAGCTCTCTGGGAAGTCTAAGGGGGTAGAGAAATGCTGTTTGATGCAGAGGAAAGGGTAAAGGGTTGTCTTTAAAAGGCGCAAACCAGCGCGGGGCCTACATCAGGGTAGGTTTAGACTGGATATAAGGAAGAAATTCTTTACACTGAGGGTGGTGAAACCCTGGCAGGGGTTGCCCAGAGAGGGGGTGGAGGCCCCATCCCTGGGAACATTCCAGGCCAGGTTGGATGGGGCTGTGAGCAACCTGATGTGGTTCAAGGTGTCCCTGCTCCCTGCAGGGGGGTTGGGCTGGGGGACCTCTAGGGGTCCCTTCCAACCCAAACCAGTCTATGATTCTATGATTTCCTTTGCAATTACTAATTTCTCACACTCTTAAAACCATCTCCTGTATGTGCCAGCAGGTCCTTGCTTGCACACAGCAGCCGCCGCCGCTGCGGACCCGCCTGCACCGACCGAGAGTTTGCTTCTTGCCTAGCGCTGTGCTGTTACCCACGGCTCATCTTGTTGTTGAGATGGGTGCATCTCCCAGCTTCCAGGTAGGGGAAGGCTGGTGTTGTTCTACAAGCAAAAAAAAAAAAAAATCCCTCGTGGAAATGCTGCTTGTACCAGCAGCAGTGTGTCTGACTGATCGGTAGGCACGGAGCAGCCCTTCCTAGAATAAACCGTAACGCTCCGAATCGAGCCCGTGCTGGTTATCCACGTGTGGCATCACCACCCATCGCTGCCCGGCCGTGTTGTGTTTCCTTGCGTAGTCACAGTTTAAGCAATCTTGTAACGAAGTTCTTAAGGGTTTTAACAGATGAGTTCTTGCTACTCTCATGGCGATTTAAGCATAGGCCCACGCCACGTTTGATTTCTTCTGGGTCAGTGTGCAAAAGCCAGCTTGTCCTGAACGCCCCTGTGCTGCACCTTTGCTGGATATTGCCCCCTTCCTTGAGCAGCATGGGCTTAGACTACCCAAGTGTAAACGTTTCTATACGGTGAAAGTGTGGTTAGGTTAAAACTAGGTAAAAAATAGCTTGCGTGCTTATAAAATAGTTTTTTTGTTTTGGATGGATGGGGTCTTTCAGCCCCGCTGATTCCATCCAGTGGAGCTGGGCTGAGTCAGGCTGTGGAGCAAGCCTGCAAATTGACAGGGCTGGATCTATCGCTCAATCTGAAGGCAGCCTCCAATTAAACGCTCATCTAGAAGGGCTTGGGCAGGTTTAATTCCCTGCTGAAAAGGTGACGGTGCAGTGCTTCAGGGCCTCATTCCCCGTCTTGTGCTGGCATTACCAATTGACAGCTACAAACGGGGGAAACTGGTGTTTCTTCCTGACGAACAACCGAGCAATGCCGTGCTGCCCCACGCTCCTTCAGCTTTCTTGGCCACGGCAGAGCTGTATCGCACCACTGGAAGCCAACCCAGGCACGGTGCTGCTTGGAGCGGGCGCTGGTGCTCCCCTCGGGGCTGGTGACCCCCTGTTGGAGCTGGATGGGCGGTGCATGAAGGTCCCCTCCATCAGCCGCTGAAGTGACGAGCGCTGGTTCTTTTCTCCTCCTCCACCACAATGTGGTTTTTTTACCTCCTGGCCTCCATCCTGCTTGGTACCGATTTATTCTGGGGTTTGTTTTGGTTTTTAACTGAAAGTCCTGGTGAAAATGATCGGTGCCGGTTCTCCGTGTGTAGCAGCAGGATGTGCTCCTTGCCAGCCTGGCAGAGCAGCCGCTGAAGTGACGAGCGCTGGTTCTTTTCTCCTCCTCCACCACAATGTGGTTTTTTTACCTCCTGGCCTCCATCCTGCTTGGTACCGATTTATTCTGGGGTTTGTTTTGGTTTTTAACTGAAAGTCCTGGTGAAAATGATCGGTGCCGGTTCTCCGTGTGTAGCAGCAGGATGTGCTCCTTGCCAGCCTGGCAGAGCGTGCTTTACAAAAGCCGAGGGTCCAAATAGCCGGTCTGCCCTGCTGTGTTTGAATGGACCCTCCTGCACAAGAAGCTGCCCAGAGTAGCTGGTATTGTGGACAAATCAAGGCAATGACCTCCTCATTCACCAGCCACCTGTAGAGGTACCTGTGCCTCACCACAAATGGCCTGTGTACGTCTTGCCAGAGCACCAAGGCAAGGGCAAACACCTCAGATAATTCTGTCTTTGGACAGCAATTCTTCCCCAGACCTTTTCCTTGGGCTTCTGAGCTATTTTTAAAAATGAAATGGTGAGAGCTACTCTCCCCGAGGTCCTGTCTCCAGAGGAAATGCTAGGTTATCCGGACCTGGAACTGTCAGTGTTTCAGTATAGTTATTTTGAATACATTTCTTTCTTGGACAGCTTTAACGGGAATAGACTAAATGATATAAAGCATCTTCCCAGTCCTTGCTGATCACAAGAAGGAAACATATTGACTATGAAACAGCCCGGGGCCAGAGAGTCATCGTTCCCTTCGTACATACCGCGTCTGGTAAATACTCAGAAGCATCTTTGTTATTGCTGGACATCACGGGTGAGAGAGATTTACAGCACTGTATCTGTACAGGAAAGCAGACTCTCTTTAGAGATAAATTAAAAGGGACATTTAAAATATGACAAACCTCATCCTCCAACAAGAGGCGAGACTCACAAGTCTTGTGTCATGAACAGAGATGATTCATCATGTTTTTCAAGTCTTAAAAAGAAAAAAAAGGTGTTTGTTCTAGCAGAGAACTACGAGCGTGACTCTCGTGAGGAGTGAGCCTGGGGCGGGTGGTTAAACCAATAAAGCTGATGGGGGAGCAAACACTGAGTCATGGCACCGAGGAGAAGCACCAGCAGATTAACAGCTGTCGGTGAATGGGATGACAGCACTGCTTACAATTTCAGAGAGAGGAAACAAGGGAGGTGTATGGAGCAGCTGCTTTTAAAAACGTATTTCCATACAGGTACGTACTGAAGATGGTATGAACCTAGAGTGGGTAAACTACGAGAACTACCCCTTCCAGCTTCTGTCTTAACCAGCTTTATCTGACAGAAGACGTGCGCTGCTTCCCTCTATCGACCTTTGGTGTCAATGCCAAGACAGAAAGCGCTGGTTAAAGAAGCGTCAGATTCTTTGATTAGTAATGGGAAATAACCTGCTGCAGAGTTAAACAGGATGTGAAACCAGTTCAGTACTAGAATGTATTTAAAGTCAGATAATTCTATGCAAGTCTGTGATGAAAACAAGTTATTTGTAGCCTCCCTGGTGATTGCTCTTGGTTTCCCGGCACAGAATCTCCCGACCCTCTTTTGGAGAGGCTGGAGATCAAGAACAGGTACAAAATGATCAACAAGAGACAAAAATACCCCTCCCCCAGTCTATTCTATCATAGAGAGTTTGGCCTATAACACAGGATAGTGTAGGAGGGCACCTTAGGTCGAGAGGAATGGTAAAGAGTTACAGTGGCAGCGACACCATCAATTCAGTGATTGCAATGAGGGTTCCAAATTCATGCAGGTGAAAAATATCTGTCTGCCTCCAGGCACAGCTCGGGGCCAGCTTGGACTTAGGCAGTGAAGATCTATAGAAAACCCCACAGTGGACTTTGCAGGAAAGGGGGGAAAAAAAAAACCAAACCCCAATACGCCCAACTGAGTAACAAATAAGGTACAAGACAGGAAGAAAAACCGATTCAGTGGCTTTCTGTTCTGTTCTAGACCATTATGTTTTCCAATGCTTCTGAACAGCTGCATTTTTAATGTGTTTCCTGATGAATTACAAACGATTCACAGTCAGACAGGAATGATCAGGTTGCTACGGGCTGGGAGAAGACCAAAGTTAAGATTTCAGTTCAGTGTACGCTGCCACAGGCATTCCACTCTTGTCTGTAACAAATGCCAGTCGCTACCTCTGGAGGTCCAGAGCTGGGTTTTTCTGTGTGTTGGGGTTTTTTTGGTTTTTAAATGACTGATAACTGGCACTTCCCCCTACCTCCCCCCCCGTTATTACTGTGGCTGGATACAGCTTCGTCAGGGTTCGGCCAAGCGGTGGCTCTGTGGCATGGCTAGCGTGTACCTCACTGCTCTGCAGCTGGAGGTTCTTCCTCGGTCTCCCGCTTCTCTGGCTGAGATTCTGGAGGGATGAGGTACTGTACCTCCTCGGTATTGACTGCCACTTTATCAGGGTGCAGCCATCGCTTTAGATGCTCCAGCGTGCTGAGGGGAAAGCAAAGACACCAAGTGAAACACAGGAGCAACAAAGCCTCACAGGAATGTATGAAAGAAGCATCAGGAAAATCCTCCACGTGTATTTCCTTCACCTCTGGAGGTATTCCTACTGCCACAGGTAAGGACTATCATGAGCTTGATCCGTGTGCCAGGGGAGCAAGCAGAATCTTTCATTCTACAAAGACGTTCTGCTGTAGTTGGGCTTTTTCAGGGACAGCTTTGCGCTCAGACTTTTCTCGATGAAAAGACTCCTGAGCAGGCACATCAACCTTCACGTTCTTGGAGTACTAGTCTGCCTCTGTAGCCAAAGACTGCAATTCCATTTCCAGCTCTCTGGGCTGGGAGTAAGAAAACTAGTGTTAAAATAAACCCAACCAGACAAAACCCCAACTGCCTAACTGTGCTGAAGATCAGGAAATATAGGGGGGGGAACACACCCAAACCACGGTGCACATATAAAAATGTGGGACCGTTAATAGCACCCAAAGATGAAAGAAGAAAAAGGCAGCATGTGTACATTCTAGAGGCTAACCATACTATGGATTCTATAGGTGTTTCTCAATATATACTAGCGTAATTACAGTCTTGCAGCCTATCTCGCAATAACTGGTCTGGCCAGAACAGATCTACCCCTGCCTTTGTTTAAATGCTGGCTATAACCCTAAAAGTTTAGAATTCTAATTCTTGAATGTGTCTGTGTGTGTGCGTGCTCATCTTCTAGAGGTGCAACTGAAGTCACTCGATCCTGCCACAGCAAAATTAACTTGCTCTTGCTCTTTCACAAGAGCAGAATTTCATTTGGTAACGTCCTTGAAATTATCTGTTATGCTTAGATGTTAAGGCTTGTTTAATTACATTGGTGGGTGAGAATCAAATGCTTCAGCACTACTGGGGAGTGACCTCTAACTTCACAGTCAAATTCTAGGGAGGCAAATTCTTTCACGGCTAACACCCCGGCCTTTGACAGCAGTGGAAGGAGCACATTTGTCTACAAAAGCTTGGTTTTAAATATAAATCACATTGAAGTTACTGGTCAAAGAAAGAATCTAAAAACTCCTTATAAACAGGGATTATTTTTCAGACTTAAAACTCCCAAACTAGCTTAAGTAGATTTTCTTCAAGGGAGAAAAATAATCTTCTTTTCGGCTAGAAGCAATCATGAAAAATGTCAGCTCAGAAAGGAGAAAGATAGAGAGCCTTGTAAGTGATTGGAAATGTGAGACTGCTGGAGAAAAGGACCCTCATCTTAATTCATACATCAGCTGTAAAGGGTAATGGGTGAGACAGAGCAGCAGCACTGTGAGAGAGACACAGAAGGGAGAGCCACTTGGGAAATCTAATCTCAGGCCTTGCACCAGCCCTGTAACGAGCCCCCGATCCCACTTGTGTCTGAAGCAGTGCTTAACTGGGCCCTTGCAAACATGCAGGGAACGGCCTCGGCTTCACTTTTAAAGTTAAGCCTTAAAAAATAAAAAGGCAATCTGAGACACATTAAGCGTCCCCTCCTCCGCTCCGTTCCTTCCCTACCCCAAATGGGACAAGGGAAACTATCGTGCAGGTTCCGGCTGTTTCCATGCTGGGTCGAGGGATGTGAAAGTCAGCGAGCAGCACTGAAAGCTCAAACCCTACCTGCTCTGTGTGCTCCCCTCTAGTACAACGCAAACGGCCGTTATCAGGCTGGTTCGGAAAGCCTGAGACAGCCTTACCGAGTCGCAATGAGATGTTATTTTTGCCACAATGTCCTACCAGAAGCCCTGGCAAAACCTTATGCTAGATTTTTTTTTTTTTTTAGGAAATAAAGCCTGTTTGCCAACATGGTAAGTGGTAATCCCTTCTCGTTGACTGCTTATTACCTCTCATCAGAGTCCTGTCCCTCTAGATAAACTTCAGACTCGAACTTCTCCTGCAGGAACCTGTCCCAGCATTCCTTCTTAGCCTGGGAGAGCGTGCGCAGCATATCCTTGGAGGTCACCTCTTGAGACAAGCCCTTAATTCTCATCAGTCTTCTCTCTGTGAAGAGGCAAAGGAGGGGGCTTTAGTATCTTTGTGTTTTTCTGAATGGGAAGAAAAGAAGTATCTGGACTCTAGATCAAGAAAGTTAAACTAACTTTTCAGGACTAAGTAATATTTTAAAAGGCATTTTTCTGCAACGTTTCCACACCGTAAGGGCAGCAGTGGCCTGAGCCGAGCCAGTTTTGGTGCCCAGTAACTCCACACGACACAGCACCTCCCCTGTCCTAAGATGGAGCCCAAAGTCAGGGACTACACGAACTCAGTGGACATTTTGTGGACACTTCTGGACATTTTACATGAGTGGTCCACAGACTAAGGGAATGGTATCTCTGTATTGTATCAAAAGACAGGGAAAGTGGTGGTGATTAATTAGAATGTATTGGAAAGGGCGGGACAGAATGACAGGGTGGGATAGAAGACGTAGGCAGGATAGAATGAGGGGTGGATACTGTTCTGGTTTCGGCTGGGATAGAATTAATTTTCTTCATAGTAGCTGTTATGGTGCCGTGCTTTGGATTTGGTGTGAGGAGAATGTTGATGGCATGCTGCTGGCGTGGTTGCTGCTGAGTGGTCGCTTGGACTGGTCAAGGACTTTTCAGCTTCCTACTCTCTGCCAGGTGTGCGGGGGACCAGGGGGACATGGCCAGGGTGGCCGGCCCAGGCTGATCAGGGGATATTCTGGACCATATGGCGTCATGCTCAGCATATAGAGCTAGCGGAGGAAGGGGGGGATGTTGGGAGTGATGGCATTTGTCTGTCCATGTCACTGTTAAGTGTGACGGAGCCCTGCTGTCCTGGAGATGGCTGAGCACCTGCCTGCCCTGGGAAGAAGGGAATGAATCCCTTGCTTTGCTTGCGCGGTTTTTGCTTTCCCTATCAAACTGTCTTTATCTCAACCCATGAGTTTTCTCACTTTTTTCCAATTCCCTCCCCCATCCCACTGCAGGGGAGCAAGTGGGCGGCTGGGGGGGGCTGAGCTGCCTGCTGGGGTTAAACCACAACACCCCTGTACTTCAAGTCTGCATTACTATTTCTTGTACATATACATATTTTTCAGGTGATGCTTCTGAAGGAAATAAGGTTTACACCATCAGGTCAGCTCTGCCCATTTTTGAGTTTTAGTAACTTCCAGGCTTACTGTTCGGTTTCTGTGAAATCACACCGGAGGGTTCAGGTCTCACAGGCATTAAGTTCCCACAATTTCCATGCAAATTGGCATGGAATATAAATCATCCTAATTGTAGTGTGAATCCAAATAGTGCCCAAACCAAGGACAAAAAATGAGAGTGCAGCAGTGTTATTAGTTGGATGCCTCATGACAGAACGTGGTGGTTTGAGTTTCTCCACCACTGGGGACAATGAAAAGCGCTTCCTTCCCAGACACGGGGTAGTCCAGCTACAATACACAGCTACAAGGAAGCAAATTTCATTAATTCCTCTGGTCACAAAATCCCATTATAACGGTTTCCTCCTTAAATTGGGCCAGGTATTGTCTTGTAATCATGCTTTTTATTGAAAAGCGTAAAATTGTTGGTTGAGTTGGGTGAGTTCACAACGCTGTGGCCCACCTCTTGAGCTTTTTGGAGGTTGTCTTGTGTTGCAGAATTGAGCTGTCACGGAAAGTCTCTGGCCCTAGCAGTTCTGAAGATTTGAATTACCATATCTGTCCAAAGATACTGCCAGGCTGACGCTACGATTTCACAATCGCTAGTCCTGGCCAGGTACAAACCTGGAACAGGTTTATATTTCTGTTGACTTAGGCAGAATATTCAAGAGGAACTTTGTGCTAGCATGATGCTTTCATCCTGGCTGTGAGAAAACCGACACAGATCTAGCCTGAAGCCTGCTTGTAAAAATTAATCCACTGGCATTTTCTGAACAAGTTGGAACTGCAGCAGTAATTAATTCCAGAAGAGCGATTTATGTCTTGTTGCTGTGGCACCCTTGATCTGATACTAAGAGCTCTACTTCCCCTACTGTGAAATAATAGTCTAAAACAGCAGCTAAGGCAAGGTGGAAGCTCTAACAGAAACAAAAGCTTGAAAAGCCACTTCTGCCACCCATTCCTCCTGGCCTGTTCCTTGCACGCAGTCTCCTGCGCAAGCCAAGACAACGATGTTTGTGGCTGCACTGCAAATCAGGTTACAAACTGACCCAGGATAAAAACTGCTCCCCAGGAGGGGAAGAAGGGGAAGAGCTGTAAAGATGGAATATTTTGCTATGGGCAGAGGGAGTAGCAGCCCAACTGCTGGAAAGCAGGAGAACTCCAGAGCTTCCTCCCAACAGGCAACAGGAGCATCTGTCCTGGGGTTGAATGCTGCTGTGCAATGAGGGCTCTGATGGGAGTAGGGAATACGTAAAACAGGGTGACAAATTCCATGGCCTTAGAGCTAAAGACTGCGGCGCTTAGCTGTGCTAGGATGTTGGCTCCAGTGCTGGTAACCTTAGCATCCCTCGTATCAAGTGCTTCTATGCTGTTCACAATCAATTTATGGCTTTATAGATTATGCAGGAATTAAGAGAAGCAATTGAGCAAAGACAGTCTGCACGATCTGTCATCTTAAAATACAGATTCTAGTGGGTGTGATTTGGGAAAGCGTCAGAGCTTTCCTTCCCACACCTGTCCCCCTCCTCTCCAACCAGAAAACAGAAAAAGAAATTTCACTTTTCTGTTTCTACTCAGAAGCGTCTCCTGAGGCTCCATAAAAAGAAAGAGACAAATGCTGGTCACAAAAAACCACACGGGCTCCGTAATGAGTTCAGAATGCATCTCCCCTCCCCAAGTCAGCTACAGTGCAACTACACACTCTTCAGAGAAAAACCAGCAGGGGTCCCTACCCCACTTATTTTTGGGGAAAACACCGAATTCTTTGGTTTGTACTTGATAAAAAGTTCCTTTCTCTGGCATAGCTGAAGAAGCTATGACCGTGCTTCTCATTTCCACTAACGCACTTGCAGGAAACGAGTCGGATGCTCTATGAAATAGTTGTAAGACACCTTTCCAACCAGAGCTGTGAGCATCGTCACCTTAGCCGCATAAACAGAGCCATAGCTGTCATCAGGCACCTAAGCAAATGGGGCAACGGAAGCCTTACCCAACACTCACCAAGGGATGCTAAATACACCTCTGAATCGTTCAGAGGTGCCCACGGCTTCGGATTTGCTTGGGAAGAGCCACCTGATCCGCTGCCCTGGCTTCCTCCATCAGCGTAGGAATCCATGAAGGAGTCTGTAAAAGCATCGCTAGCATCCTTCTGCTCGGGATGGGGCAGGCACGAACAGATTTCGGCCCAGAGGTCTTCGCTGGGCCTGGTGACCACAGAGTCAACGCTCTCGATCATCCTCATCGTGGAGCCCTGAGGTGGGGAGAATTAAATGAACATCGAGCAGAAAGCCCTCTCTCCCGGGCCTCCCCCTCCCTGCCCAAATCCCATCACCAATGTTTTAGGCACCTCTCGTCCCCCCGGGACCTGTGGCCTCC
>NW_009260396.1:183704-189601 GCF_000687185.1 Egretta garzetta | reverse complement strand
GCTTTGGGTGCTCGTTGTCGTGTGAAGCGCCAGGCGCCGCGGCCGGACAGTAATTATTTCTCACAGGTCCTGCCTGTAATCAAGGTGTTGATTCTCTGGGGCCGACAGCCCGTCCCGTGCAACGCGCAAGCCCTGTTGCGTTTCGAACTACGGTACGGTAAGCGCCAGAGTGGGCTCCGAGGAGGGACGGTTCGGTTTTGGGGTGCCTGGCGAGCAGCTGGCGCCGAATTCCCTCTCTGCAGGCTGGGTGCTGCCCGTCCCCGGGGGATGAGCCGTCTGCTGCCCCGTGCCGCGCTCACGCTGATGGGACTGCTCTTCGCCAGAACGATGGCCTGGACTTCCAGCGGAAAGACGCACCCCGAGCTAGTCAACAACCTCTACAGTGAGTGCCGGCGCCGTAGAGCCCGTTGGCGCTTCAGCGTCAGGTTGCGCAGCGATGTGCTGTGGTGCTGCTCGTTCTGAAACGCTGGGGTTAGCGTTGCCTGGGGGCTGACCTGCTGGGAAGCAGCTCTGCCCAGAGGGACCTGGGAGTCCTGGTGGGGGACAAGCTGGCCATGAGCCAGCAGGGTGCCCTTGTTGCCAAGAAGGCCAATGGTATCTTGGGGTGCATCAAGAGGAGTGTGGCCAGCAGGGCGAGGGAGGTTAGGATGATGGGGGGACTGGAGCATCTCCCCTGCGAGGAAAGGCTGAGGGAGCTGGGCTTGTTCAGCCTGGAGAAGAGAAGGCTGAGAGGGGACCTCATCAACACGTACAAATATCTCAAGGGTGGGGGTCATGAGGACGGAGCCAGACTCTTCTCAGTGGTGCCCAGTGACAGGACAAGAGGCAATGGGCACAAACTGAGACATAAGAGGTTTCAGTTGAATATGAGGAAGAACTTCTTGACTCTGAGGGTGCCGGAGCCCTGGCCCAGGCTGCCCAGGGGGGCTGTGGAGTCTCCTTCTCTGGAGATATTCAAAGCCTGCCTGGATGAAGTCCTGTGTAACATGCTCTAGGAGAACCTGCTTGAGCAGGGGGGTTGGACTGGGTGATCTCCCGAGGTCCCTTCCAACCCTTGCCATTCTGGGATTCTGTAATTTCAGTGTTTGTCCCAGTCTGAACTTGTTCTGTTTATAACTGGGAACAAGACGGGTCAGAGTTGTGCTCGGTGCTCCCGCTCCGCTCCAGACAGCAGGCTGGAACATGCTTAAAACCAGTTTTGAATCTCCCCTGCTGCTAAAACTGATTTTTTTTCCCCCTGTAAGGGTTCCCTCGGTGATGAGGTGTGAAGGGTTGTTGAGTGTTTGTCTTTAGCTTACGCGCTGTGCCCGTGCTCCTGAACCCTGGCTTTCAGGAACCAAAGCATGACTCTCTTTCTCTTCCGTCACGTTTGGCAGTCCCAGAAACATTGTGGATATAAGTCCCTGTCCTCGGGGAGACACCAGGCTGATGGCTGGGACCGTAGCGTGATTTTACAGGGCGTAGCAGAAACCGAAAAGCACTTCCACCTGCAGTTTTGTTTTCTCTCCCTTCTCAGATCACTTGTTAAGGTCAAATTCTCCCAGTTCCTCTAACGCCCTGAACTGCGCTCCGCCCTTCCAGCCCCCTTCTCGCCATAGAAGCAAGGATTTCAGCCCTTTCTGTCTCTCTCTTCCTTCTCCTCCCAGAAAAAGGGATCATTAAATCCCAGCGAGTCTTTGACGTGCTGCTGGCTACTGACAGAGGTCACTACATCAAGTATTTCCCATACATGGATTCTCCTCAATCTATCGGTGAGTACCTGGAGATGAAGTATTGCCCCCGTTGCGGCGCGCACACTGGCTACGCTCGCCGCGCCGACTGAGGGGTGTGAGGGGGCTCAGTGGGTCCCTGTTCTCCTTGCTGGGTGCCTGAGATTTATGATGGGTCGAGCAGAGCAAACCCCCTCCATATTTTGGGTGTGGGATCCAGCGGTAAAGGACAATACAGTTTTTCTGTCTTCAAAATGTTCGCTGATGGCTCCGAGTCCGGCTTGGGGAGGGGAAGCGAGCGCAGGCGGCAAGAGCTGCAGGGGGGCTGGTGGGCGGGCGGGGGGCTGGCAGGCTGGGGACCCACAGCAGCCTGCGGCCATCTCGTGCTTGTCCCTCATCTCACGGGGGGAATTTTCGGTTAGTGAAGTGCTTTAGCATGGCAAAAGAAGTGGAGCGTTCTCATATTTTTGGGGGAAAGTGGGGGAGAGTAAAGAACTGTTTGCGTTGGTAACTTTAATCGTCACTTCTTTATCACATAACTCGTGTCACCCGTTTCCTTTCAGGATACAAGGCTACAATCAGCGCACCGCATATGGTAAGGTGTAACTCTTCCCTTTTAACAGAAATGGAGGAAATGGTTGGTTTGCCATTTTTTATTTTATTTTTTCTTAAATACTAAAGCAGAAAGGTGAAAGGGATCCCGTGGACACGATTATCGTGCTTGTTTCTTCAGGGACTGCACACGTGGAGCTTTTTTTCTTTGGGAAGAGTTTGCCCTGTACTCTTAAAGTTGCTTTAAAAGTGCGCTTAGCCGGGAATTCTGGGCAGCTGGGGCTGGCCACCGGCCTTGTCCGGTTTTTGCACGAGACCTTTTTTCCTGCGGCTTCGCACCTTGTGACTGTGTCTCTTCCTAAATGCTGTTCTGCAAACAGATCTTCCAGATCAAACCCATGAATTTCAGGATGACCATGTCAGCCAAAACACTGGGTGTGCCATGTTTAAATCGGAGCAGGCAGCGCTTAGAACAAGAAAAAGCTTCAGGAGAGGCAAGGAAAGCGGGATGGGATGTTTCACACCTTTGTGTGCTTGTTGTCCTCGCAGCACGCCCACGCGCTGGAACTGCTAAAGGATCGGCTTGTGGAAGGCGCAAAAGCGCTGGATGTTGGATCTGGGAGCGGGTATCTCACGGCTTGCTTTGCCAGGATGGTAAGCTCACAGGACCCCCGTTCGAGCTAGTAAGATGCGTCAGGGCTGGTAGCTCGCCATAGCCGGCACGTGCTTCTTGGGGAGGGGGGGAGAGCGGGAGAAAGGGCTAAACTCTTCCCAGACCAGCTGGTAGTAAAAAGAAATACAGTAATTTTTGGAATCTAAATGGACGCTCCATATGCCGTGAGATGTTTTGTGTGTTAACCCAGCTCAGCTCGAGAGGAGTGTGTGTTAATCTACTGCGCAAGTCCATTGTAGGTTCTTCCTAGTTTGCTTCTCAAGGGGCATCGCAGTCTGTTTCTTTGTTTTCTAAACTCCTGAAGTGATTGCCTGTGAAGTGCTGGAAAGCTGGTCATGTTCCTCTTCTTGGGAGGCTGGTTAGTCAGGAATTGGCTCTGCTGTGGAAGCTGCTAATGCTACCAAATCGTTATTTCTTTGGAAATGAAAGATCCCCGTAGGCAGCGTCTGTGTATCCCTCGAGTAGCTGGGACTACTCAGCCATAAAACCAAGGGAGCAGAGTATTTTCACCTCCTGTTCAGCAGCTCTGCGCTCAAGCTCCTTCCTGGAAGGGCTTTGATCCCTGCAGTAGCTTGCCCTATAAAACACATCTCTCTATCACACAGGCGGTGTTAGGCGTCTGCTGTTTTTCTTTTTAGATGGGCCCGACAGGGAAAGCTGTGGGCGTAGAGCACATTAAAGAGCTGGTACATGAATCCATCAGAAACGTCCAAGAAGATGATCCGGCTTTGCTCAGCTCTGGCCGCGTGAAGCTTGTGGGTGAGCTCAGGGACCCTGATGCTGCTTCTCCCCGGCAAACGCGTTGGCTCTGCCTGCCTGCAGAGTGCTCCTTCTCCAAGCAGTTGGTCTGGTTTGTGTCTGTGCTTGCCACAGTGTTGCTGGAAACCCCTGGCTAAGTAAGCACCGTGCCACGCTGACCTGAGCGCTACGCGGTGTGTACAAGTAGCATTTCACGTTACAGGCAGTCTTACGGTACACCTTGCTTCCGAGTGTGTGGTGACAATCTTAATTCAGTACGAGACGCTCCGCTGAGGAGAGCAGTTGTGCCACGCCTGGGTTTTAGTTGATTTGAATGGTTCCGCACACACTGTTGCGGTGTTTGGGGAGGATAACTTGAGTTGGCTCTTCCTGTATCTGGAGTCTGGAGCCTGCGCAAAGCCCCTGTGTTATTGAAAGGCCCTCCTGCCTTCAACTGCTCCTTCTAGCATGGCTCCGTGCCAGAAATCTGCCCCTGCTTTTTAAAAAGTAAACCAACAAAATTCAAATTCCCATCACCGTCCTGTTAAAGCTCTCACCATCTAGATTTCAATTGAAAGGCTATAGGAAGGATTATTTTTGCCTGGAGCTGTTATCAGAATAAAAGTCTCTTCTGCGTGCTTTCTCCTCCCGTAGTTGGAGATGGCAGGCAGGGATACCCCGAAGAGGCTCCTTATGATGCCATTCATGTCGGAGCGGCAGCAGCTACTGTACCAAAGGAGGTAAGAGCGATCGTGCTGGGTGGCTGTTGCTGCAGGCTGCCTGCATTGGGAACTGTGGGGGGGGGAAAACAAACAACCCTAACAATTAGGGAATCACTGAAAGCTTCTTTTTCTGTGGAGCTGGCAAGCTTGTGCTTTTCAAGGTGCCATGGCCTTCACAGTGTGGCTTATTTCTGTTGTCTCTTTGTGGGGTTTTTTTGGCTCTGCTGATTCTGATTTCTCTGCTTGCCAGCTGCTGAATGAATTGAAGCCAGGAGGTCGGTTAATATTGCCCGTTGGCCCCGAAGGCGCAAACCAAGTTCTGATGCAGTACGACAAAACCAGTGACGGGCAGATCATCGAAACGCAACTGATGGGCGTGATCTACGTTCCTCTGACAGATAAGGAAAAGCAGTGGCCTCGGTAAAAATTTGCTCTCCCTTGAGGAACATTTCTTCCTTGCAGCCATCCCTGTGAGCTTGCTCTCCTTGACTGCTGGCTTTACTGACCGAGTCCTGGAATCCTGGCAGATGCTGTTTGGGAGGAGAAAAAAAAAAAAAAAAAGAGAGAGAGAGAGAAGAAAGAGCCTTGGCTGTGGTAAGGCACAGCAGGAGAGCAGGATGTATTTTCCATTAGCTAGGGCTTGCAGACTGAGGACTCAAGCTTTTCTTCTTAATTTTTTTTTTTTTTTGGAGCCTGTGCACTTTCATAAACACCGTAGCCGTGTTGATTCTGTCGCTGAACTGAAGGCCACGAATAGTAACTGTTGGTTTTTCTTTGCCTCAGGGATGAATTCTGATGGATGGATATCTCTAAAGTGACCTCAGAAAGCTCCTGAGTGGGACTTAGGACTGTAGATGGTCTGTACGGTTTTGCTTTTTTGAACGGCAGCTTTATCGGTGGATGTGCTTGCGAAGGCAAGCTCCGCTCTAGCAGAGCTCGGTCCGGAGGGATGGAGAAGAGGGCGTTTCTCCAGCAGCAGGGGAGGCTCTCGGAGGCCGTGTCTGGTTCCAGGCAGCGAGTGGATCCAGCGGCTGTCCTCTCTGATACGCTGTAGGTAACGCCTATTCACAGAGAGCTCCAAGAGCAGGCAGGAATACTTAAACCCTCACTAAGCGTACTCTTTAATATTGACTACTCCGCCTAATGCTTGAAGAAAATAAGGCGCAATTACTGGTTCCAGAGCAGCGATCTACCCCCATTTGTCCAAGTTTAATTATAAGAGCGTGTTCTCTTCCTGTCTTGCATCAATTAATTTAATCTCCGGTAGCAACACTGGGAACGTTGGGGTTACGAAAAATCCCGGTCTCGCGGCTTTTCCCTGACGTGGGGCTGGTGCTTGGCCGCACGGGTGGGTAGGCCGCAGGGCCTGGTCTGGAAGAGGGGTGAGGGGGCGGAACCGCCCGATAGTGGCGGCGAGGCGAAGGGCGGGTGGGTAGGCCGCGGGGCCTGGTCTGGAAGAGGGGTGAGGGCGGAACCGCCGGGCCGGGCCCTCGCCTCAGGGGA
>NW_009260396.1:178101-183114 GCF_000687185.1 Egretta garzetta | reverse complement strand
AACCCGGGATATGGGGGCCCAGGGCGCGGCCGTGAGCGCAGGGCCGGTGGCCGAATAACCCCGCGTGGACGCTGGGGCTCCCGGGGAACCCTTACCCCACGGGGGTCGGGAGCGTGCGGATCCCGCAGGCTTGCGCAGAGCCAGTGTGCCGCACCGCATCCTGCTCGGCCCCCCCGAGAGTGTGCGAGCCCCCAAGATACCGCTTAGACACGTTACTGAATTTGGCCGTCGGCGAGCAGGGTTGTTGTGCTAAATCCTGGGCTGCAGGACAAAGGGGCTTTCATCTCCCCTCTTTCCCCCCCCTCCCCCAGTACCAAGCCCCCGCTGCATGTGGCCGGATTGGGGTGGTTACCCAGGCTGTCTGCACGCTAATTGTCCATCTGTCTTGCAGAATAACGATTTTCTCAGGAATACGGTGCATCGCCATGAGCCGCCAGTCACAGCCCAGCCTATCCAGATCTTGGTGGAGGACGACGAGGTGGTGGTCGTGGACAAACCCTCCTCTTTGCCAGTACACCCCTGCGGCAGGTTTCGTCACAACACGGTCATCTTCATCCTGGGCAAAGAGCACGATCTGAAGGAGCTGCATACCATTCACCGACTCGACCGCATGACCTCGGGAGTCCTTATGTTTGCCAAGACCGCAGAGGTGTCCAAGAGGATCGATGAGCAGGTTCGGGAGAGGCAGGTGAGAGCTAAGGGCTGCAATAATTTGTAGAGTCTCTTGCACAGTGTTCTCTTGAAACAGGTCCAGAGCCAGCCAAATTTTCTAAAGTCTAAACAAGTTCGAGTTCCCAAAACAGCTTGTGGCCACCTTGCTGTGATTGTATTGAGCATGGGAGGCATCAAGAGAAAAAGACTGTCTAAAAATGTAATTGATTTTGATAATGCTAGATTGAAAGGGATCCCCTTCCCTAGGGGATTGTGCAAAATGGAGAGCAGTTTTATTTGTAAGTGGAAACGTGTCAGCCATCTAATACTTCTTCAGTTTTGAAAGTTTTAGAAGTTTTTATCATTTTTCAGGTGGCTCTTGACCCAAACGGAGCTGTTGCTGTAGGGTACTGCCTTCCAGGATTTGCTTCAAGGCTGAAGGTCACTGAGAGTTCTTGAATTTAATATGAGGAAAATAGGCCAGGCCCTTGCGTTCTTGATTTCCCAACTAGTTGGGGAAGGTGTGAGAGAAATCTGACTTTAAATAGCTGATTCCACCCCCCCCGCCCTCTCCCCCCTGTTCAGTTGTAATAAAATTTTGGCAGTATGTTGCCCACAAATGTATTTCATTGAAGAGAAGGAGAGGAGTAGCTAGGATGGGACTCAGGTGCGATCAGGACAGAGACAGTTTTCTGTTCTCTGAGAGTTACTCTTGTGTCTCCCCGTAGCTGGAAAAGGAGTACGTCTGTCGCGTGGTGGGGGAGTTTCCAGAACACGAAGTGGTCTGTGAAGAGCCCATACTGGTTGTTTCTTACAAAGTGGGAGTGTGCCGTGTGGACCCCAAAGGGAAATTCTGCAAAACCATCTTCCAGAGACTCAGTTACAACGGCAAGACCAGCGTAGTCAAGTGTCTTCCGCGTACTGGCCGCATGCACCAGATCCGGGTCCATTTGCAGTATTTGGGGCATCCCATTGTCAACGACCCCATCTATAATATGGACGCCTGGGGTCCCGACAGGGGGAAAGCTGGCAAGATCGATAAAACGGATGAAGAACTCCTTAAAGCGCTGGTAGAGGAGCATTGTTCCAAACAGAGCCTGGATATCTTGGGTATTTCGGAGGAGGACTTGAACTCCAGTGCTGGAGATAAAGACTGTGGTAATTCAAGCGACTGCACAAAGTCTGCGCTGGCTGATCCTATAAAGGAGAACTCTTGCCCTGCTGAGGACACCGAGGATCCCGAGAGAGACACTAAGGATCCTGAGAGAAATGACATAGCAGCTTGTCTGCTGAACTCTGGTAGCAACCTGGAAATGCTTGAAAAAAAACCCGAACTTGGTTCGTGTGAGAATCAGGATGGGCAAACCGGAGAAAAGAGTTCAGAAGAGAAGGACCCTTTATGCGTGGAGTGTAAAATTACGAGGCGGGACCCATCTCCTCAGGAGCTGGTGATGTACCTACATGCCTTGCGCTACAAGGGAGCGGAGTTTGAGTATTGCTCCAAGATGCCTGAGTGGGCAATGGAAGACTGGGAGGAATGACCGAGGACACCTGACACCTACGGACGTTGTGGGCCAGGAAAGTGTCTTGTAAAAACCTAACGTTGCCGTGTTGAGCGTGGTTGAGGTGAACAAACTGCCTGTGACTGGAGAGGGGCTGGGAAGGATTGCTGGGGCTGGAGGACCGTCCTGGCTGCCGACAGGCACTGTGGGAGACGAGCAGGAAGATGGGGCTACGTCACTGGGTTTACGTTGCCCTTCAGGGAACTAGCGCTTCGGGGCCACAATTGTCACTCGGCACAGGCAGCTTTGCCTTTCACCTCAGCCCCTTCTGGGCCTGCTGTCAATTATCCACACAGATAATTAAGTGTACACACTTAAAAGTCAGCAGCTGATCTATCTTCTGGCCTGCTATCTTCATATCTTACAGTAATGCTGGAATGTCGTTTAATATGCTGGATGTCATGTTGTACACAAAACTCTTTTTACTGTATTTTATTGTCAGGCTGGTTTTAAAACTCAAAACGTTATCACCGAGAATGCCGTACGGTAAATTCAGAGCGCTGTGAAGCCCATCCCTGTTGTGCTTACTGTTTGTCAACAAGGTAGGCTTTGCTTTGAAATGGCTCTTCCAAAATTGGTTCAGATAATGACTTAATGTAAAGTTAGTAGCTCTGGGGATGGATCTCTCTGTGTTGGGCCTGGTTTGGGAGGTGGTACTCCCCAGGTTTTGTCTTTGAGATTTAGAAGGAGGCTGATTTAGTAGGTTTTGCCAGTCTGTTCTGCTGCCTTCCCTGCGATGTACCTCCTGCCTCCTCAAAACCATCTGCCTTCTCTTCTGAGAACCTATCGATCTCGGTCCCTTAGGCCCCATTGAAGACCTCTTCATACTTGAGCAAAAATCCAAAGCAGAGGTCAGTCTGCCAACGTCTTAATTTATTTTTTCTAAACCGTACTGTAGGCAGGTTGTTTCTCATTGCTGTGGAATTGTTTTTAATATCACTTCAGTGTGACAATCAGCTTTAAAGAAAAACAAAAATTGTTTTATGAACCAGATGACTTTTTTTTTTAATACATTTTATATTAATATGTTTCCAGGATGATAAATATCACTATAGTTCTTATTTTCATCAGTGTTTCTGTGGTCACTTCTTGGCCTCTGGGAGGGTTATTATAATAATTCTGCTGTCTCAGGTTCTTTTTTATATATGTATTTTTTTCCCCCCTCTTTTTCATACATGTCACCAGTGGTAATGACCTGCTCCAGTGACTGCTGCAGGCAACCAAAACCTTTACCTGGGAGGAGCCAGGTTGGTTCAGGACTGTTTGCAGACAGTGGCTCTCGCCCTGTCGCTCCATATCCGCATTTCTCTGCACCCATTCTTACACAGGGCACACGCGTGGCGTTCTACACTTTAAAATATTAAAGAAGCCTTTAAAAAAGGTGAAGAAGGGAGTCCAGAGGGTCCGATGCCATTCAGCAAGGGTGGTACCAGCCTTGCTGGAGCGTGGTCCAGTCTGAGGTCATCTCTCCATGTCACGCTGTGCTCTGGGGAGCTTTAGCTCTTTCTCAGCTTCCCCAGGACATGGGTTCTACACAGATCTTTTGTCACCGGTTTGCCCATTTCACAGAGGTTACTGGAGAGCTCCCTGCTTCACAGGAGTCTGTGAGTAGGATGCTGGGGACCTAAGGCTGCCCAGGCCCATGGGAATGACCACAGTCCTCCGTGGCAGGGCTCCTAGAATCGCTCGTTGGTCAGGACTTGCGTACTGGACCAGAATAAACCAGTGCTTACTTCTTCCAGTAGCTCAGAGTAGCCACGAGATTTCTTTCTCTCCTGGATCATCCGTCTGATGCGTTGTTTCCATAAAAGTTCACTCAGGCCTGAGCTTTGCTCCTCCCCATCCTGCCAAGGGTCTGTCATGATTCTAACTTAACCACAGATTTGATTTTATTTTTTTTTTCCTGCCATCATGTCTTAAGGCCAGGGCTAGTACTTAGCAACAGGCAGCTTGTTAAACCAAGGGGAGAAAAGGTCCCCTGTGTTTGAGAGAAGATGCTAAAAAGTGGTGTCATCCTGATTTTTCATACACTGAAATACGTATTTGACATAACTGTGAATGAAACTTGGGTGCCTTCAGTGTGTAAGGGTGCCTCACTCAGCTGTTCCTGGCTTTAGATGCAAGGGAAAGGTAGTAGATTTAGGGGCAACAGTTTTAAATTAGACTTTGCGGTGTCCTGGATTATATTATCTGGAGATTTGGGAGTGTTTTTGTTTTTTTTTTCTCCCTAAGAAATACGCATCTGAAAGGGGTTTTACTGACTTGTGCCGGTAGATGGAGACTGGATGGCTGAAGGACCTGATGTGGAACTGGAGCTCAGTGCTGCGTGCTTACTTTTTTGGGCTCATGACTGCACTTAGCAACTTTTAATGGCCACACCTTGCTGGTCAAGGTATCGGGGCTTCTGTTTTCAAGACACTTTGAACAATGAAAATTTAAGGTTGATTTCACAAGGAGCCTACCACCCATTGCATCATGTTTCATTTTATTTCCGTTCAGAGCCGGTGTCCAGCCAATAGGTGCTGTAAACACGCACAAGAAGTCAGCATTTGCTGTTTTGCTAATTAGGGACAGTGTTACTATTAGAGATTGTGGGAACAAGTACGGAATCTGCAGGTGTGGCGGCTGAGCCAGGCACCGGAGATATCCTTGGCCTTGTTGGTCTCGAGCCATGGGATAACTGAACATAGAGCTAAGTGACCTGGACAGGCTGGAGAGTTGGGCAGAGAGGAACATGATGAAGGTCAACAAGGGCAAGTGTTGAGTGCTGCACCTGGGGAGGTCGAACCCCATGCACCAG
>NW_009260396.1:176302-177806 GCF_000687185.1 Egretta garzetta | reverse complement strand
GGTGCCCAGCGACAGGACAAGGGGCAATGGGTACAAACTGAGACATAAGAGGTTTCAGTTGAACATGAGGAAAAAATTCTTTACTCTGAGGGTGCCCGAGCCCTGGCCCAGGCTGCCCAGGGGGGCTGTGGAGTCTCCTTCTCTGGAGATATTCAACCCCCGCCTGGATGAAGTCCTGTGTAACATGCTCTAGGAGAACCTGCTTTAGCAGGGGGGTTGGACTGGGTGATCTCTTGAGGTCCCTTCCAACCCTTGCCATTTTGTGATTGATTCTGTGAAAAACAAGGTCAATGCTGCGATCAATGGACCTTGCAAGTGTTTCCATATAAGGCTTGGACTCAGTGCTTGCCAGATGTCAAGGTGATAAGAGAAAAGTAGAGGCTTTGTTTTGGGATGGGTATAAAAGGATGTAAAGCGTAAAATAAAGTGATCCCGATGCTGCTTGTGCTTGTGCATGAACTCGGGGTCTGTGCCTTCATTGCCACAGAGATGTCTTGTGATAAATTCCCATCTAAGATTAAGTCTGATGTAAATGCTGTGTCCTGGTTGTGGGGCGACTGTGGGCATAAAGTTATCTGCACAAAGTGTAGGTCCTGGAAAAGGTCCTGTCTCTTAGCTGAGTTTTATTTAGATACATCTTTTTATGCTACAGCAAAAGGATGGGGAGAACGCGCATCTCACCAGCAGCTAAAGCACTTACCTACACAAAAAAACACCCCCAGCAAACCCTGGTGGGGGCTTTGCTGTGGTTGTGTAGGACTGACTGGGCATTAACCCCTAAAACATCACCAAGATGCCCATCTTCCACTCCATCACGCTTTTCCAGCTGTGTCTGGCTAGAGAGTCGTGATCTGGCCATTTTCTGCACAGGATTTAGTATAATCTAATTTCCATAGAGATTTAAATGTAGTTAAATCTGCTGCAGCGTAAGCCTGGAGGGCTGGCAGAGCTGTTCCAGGAAATTACATGTGTGAGGCCCTTCCCGTGCTGCCATGATGTCTTTAACCCATGGAGCAGGGATCTCTGCGTTTCATTAACTTCTGCTTCCAGACTTTTAAAAAGTTAACTACTGATGGGTTAGGCAGAGAGGACAAGATGTCCTGTAGCTCTTCAACAAAATCATTTATGCTTTTTAAAACATCCTCACTTCACGAAAAGCAAGGCCCGAATGCAATAATTCTCTTTCTAAGGCAAACCTTGATGTGCTTTTCAGTGAGGCACTGGGATGGGTTTGGCTGGTGCTCCCTCAACCCTTCATCTTGCAAATATTTACCCAAAGCTGCTGCCGAGGACCAGGCCAGCCCGAGTACGATGCTCCGTTGGGACTGCGAGAAGAGATTCGGAAGTGGTTTTTGCTCCCAGTGGCATCACAGCTTGCTGCTCCGGAGCCCAGCTGCTTTCTGAGGAGAGGAATCAGAATCGTTTGGGTTGGAGAAGCCCTTTAAGATCATCGAGTCCAACCGTTAGCCTACCCCTGCCATCCCACCCCCAAACCCTGTCCCTC
>NW_009260396.1:174683-175081 GCF_000687185.1 Egretta garzetta | reverse complement strand
CGGGGCAGGGAGCGGTGAGGGGAGGGCAGACAAAAGGCGGGAGCAGGAGGAGGAGGAGGTCGGTCCTGCCGGCGGAGCGAGGTGGAAAGAGGGTTGGGCGGCATCGAGCCCGGGCCTGAGGAGATTCCGGCCGGGGTGGCGGGAGCCGGGGGCGGCCTCGAAGCGTGAGAGGAATCGTCCGGATAACTGGCCGGTAAGTGCGGCGCTGATCCATACGAGGTAATTCGCGTTTGGGGAAACGCCGATATAAGAGAGAATGAGGTGTAATGTTGTACCTGGAGGTTGTTCCGGACAGTGCTGCCGGGCTGTCAGCCCCGCCGGGGCGGGGGGGGGCGAAGCGAACAGCGGGGATGGCGAGGGAAACAGCCGGAGATGGTGAGGAGAGGCGGGGGGCTTGG
>NW_009260396.1:174319-174601 GCF_000687185.1 Egretta garzetta | reverse complement strand
AGCCGGGGATGGTGAGGAGAGGCGGGGGGCTTGGGTGGGCGCCTGTGAGGCCACGAGTGCACCGCCAGAAATCGTGGGGTGGTTCTCCCTGTTGGCAGTGTGGACCCGAGAGGCGCTTGCTTAGCAAATCCAGGAACAGAGAGAGGTGCTTTTCCCTAAACAGGATAACAAAGCGTTTCGGCTGGCCGCCATCTGCTCGTAGGTCAAAGATATGTAAATGGTTGGAAAGCTGCCTGGTGGAAAAGGACCTGGGGGTGCTGGTTGACAGCTGGCTGAATAGGA
>NW_009260396.1:162308-173338 GCF_000687185.1 Egretta garzetta | reverse complement strand
GGTGCTGGTGAGGCCGCACCTCGAATACTGTGTTCAGTTTTGGGCCCCTCACTACAAGAAAGATGTTGCATTGCTGGAACATGTCCAGAGGAGAGCAACCAAGCTGGTGAGGGGTCTGGAGCACAAGTCATACGAGGAGCGGCTGAGGGAACTGGGGTTGTTTAGTCTGGAGAAGAGGAGGCTGAGGGGAGACCTGATCGCCCTCTACAGCTACCTGAGAGGAGGCTGTAGGGAGGTGGGGGTCGGCCTCTGCTCCCTGGTAACAGATGATAGGACGAGGGGGAATGGTTTGAAGCTGCGCCAGGGCAGATTTAGGCTAGATATTAGGAAAAACTTCTTCTCTGAAAGGGTTGTCAGGCTCTGGAATGGGCTGCCCAGGGAGGTGGTAGAGTCCTCATCCCTGGAGGTATTTAAAAGAAGGTTAGATGAAGTGCTTGGGGACATGGTTTAGTGGTGGGATGGCAGGGTTAGGTTAAAGGTTGGACTCGATGATCTCAAAGGTCTTTTCCAACCAAAGTGATTCTATGATTCTAAATTCGAAGAAGGATTAGAGAATAACTGCACAGCGTGCTGAGTGAGAGGTGTTAAAATTCCAGATTAAGAGACCTCCTAATGGCAGGCTGCCAGCAGGCCAGCGGCTTTCTGTAGCCACGCTCTGTTCTTTCCTCTTCCCCAGACACCTGTACCCATGGCCGTCTTCTAGGTCACTACTTTTTTGCGCTCGGTCTGGTCCGGTGTAACGGCTCTTGGGGCTGCTGACCGGGGCTGGATGCCTGCCCGAGAGCAGCATCTCGGCTTTGTTGCCTCGGAGCTGCAGGCCCCGAAAGCCAAGGCCTCCCCAGCTGCCTTTTTTGACCGGTACTGAATGTAAACCAGCTAGATCTTTGGTGAGAGGAATTACTCTGCAAAAATAAAACAAGAAATTAATAACGTTCATTTCAGCACATCATCTTCTGTGTACAAGTACAATGTCATTCTGGGAAGCTTCTCTGGCTCCTCTTTGTTACACCTTCACATTTAGTGGTGTCTTCAAAATTGTGCTTTTTATTTTTTTTTCTGTTTAAGCAAACAGAAATTTACTGGGAAAAAGAAAAATCTGTTGGTTAAGTTTTCTCATCCTGCTTTCTTGCCCTGCCTGAACAGCGTCTTTGAGCAAACTGGTATTGCTGAAAAGATTGTACCTTTTCCCTCCCCCATAATTCAAACTCTGCTCTGCCTTGTGAGCAATATCATAATAAAATGCAATAGCATTTTGCTAAATCTAGAGATTTCTTTTTCCTGTGTAAGGCTTAGTTTTAGCTTGGAAAAGAAGAGTCGGTTTGTTGTTTAAATCACTTAAAATGAGGCAACTGGCTTGGTGGACAAGGGGAGAGCAGTGGATGTTGCTTATCAGAGGGAAATGATCACTGTGTATGAACACCTGATGGGAGGGTTTAAAGAAGATGGAGCCAGGCTCTTCTCAGCTGTATCTAGCAAAGGGACAAAAAGCAATGGGCACAAACTGAAATGCAAGAAATTCCATTTAAACATAAGGGGGGAAACCAAATGCAGTGACGATGGAGCAAATTGTCCAGACTGTGGGCTTTCCTCCTTGGAGGTGCTCGGACCTGGAAAGGGCAATGTCCAGAGTGACCTGCTGTAGTGTTGAGCAAGGGATGGACTACGTGATCTCCAGAGGTCCCTGCGGACCTGAGAGCCTGTCATTCTGTGAAATGCAAAAGCCGAGCAGTTCTGTGCAGATCTCTCAATTTCTAGTTGTAAAGCTTAATTGTAAGTTTTACAAATCACTTAATTCTTGCTTAGACAAGGGTTTCTCTTGCAATGCTGCTTGCTGAGGTTTAGCAAGCGGAGCATAGCGCAACGTGATAAATGCTGTCAGGTTGCTTATAGCTCTCCTGCGAGTATACTTTGCGTAGTTATTGATGGAGGGATGCAGGTAGATAAAGATCATCACTGAAATCTAGGAAATAGCGCAGAAAATCGCATGTATTGATCTTAGAGTATCGATTCCTTTTTTTGGTGACCTTTGTCAGGTCCACGGGAGACTGCAGTTATGAGCAACATTAGCCTGGTATTCAAAGCCCTCAATTTTATTGCGGTTTACAAGAAATGTTAGGCAATATTAAGTCTGCCTTAGCACTGGCATCCTGTCAGTGTGAGTTAATTAATTTTATCCCCTTATGCAACTTTTGATAAGTGTTGTCGTTTTCTGTGCTAGTGGGAGTTATTTGCATTGACATATGATATTCTTGGGGCGAGGGAAGCATTCTGCCCCTCTACTCTGCTCTGGTGAGGCCTCACCTAGAGTACTGCGTCCAGCTCTGGAGCCCTCAGCACAAGGAGGACATGGACCTGTTGGAGCGGGGCCAGAGGAGGGCTACTAAAATGATCCGAGGGCTGGAGCCCCTCTGCTATGAGGCCAGGCTGGGAGAGTTGGGGATGTTCAGCCTGGAGAAGAGAAGGCTGCGGGGAGACCTGATTGCGGCCTTTCAGTACCTAAAGGGGGCCTATAGGAAAGATGGGGAAAATCTTTTTAATAGGGCCAGCTGTGACAGGACAAGGGGGGATGGCTTTAAACTGAAGCAGTGTAGGGTTAGACTGGATCTAAGGAAGAAATTCTTTACAATGAGGGTGGTAAAACACTGGAACAGGTTGCCCAGAGAGGGGGTGGAGGCCCCATCCCTGGGAACATTCAAGGCCAGGTTGGACGGGGCTGTGAGCAACCTGATGTGGTTCAAGGTGTCCCTGCTCCCTGCAGGGGGGTTGGGCTGGGTGACCTCTAGGGGTCCCTTCCCACCCAAACCATTCTATGATTCTATGAAAAATTGCCTTGAGTGTCAGAGCGAACTAGCAAACTTTGTATTGTATAAGGTTTGATCACATTTATCTCCAACAATTACCAGAATCTTAACTTGAAATAAAAGGAAGCCTAACCAGTAAGACTTAACCTGTTAGCACAGATGTTTTATAATTTGATACGTAACAGGAAAACGTGGACTTGAGAGGCCTGTTACACCTCAGTGCGTTTCTGTGACTAGAGAAAGATGGAGAGAAAAGTTACAGCACCTAAGGCTAGTATCTAGTTGTGGGTTTATGCAGTTTTCTTACTGAGGTTAATTCATGTTTTTGGATTTCAGTTCTGTATTTGATAGGAAAAGCACATCCTTCAGAAATGGACAAGATTTACACGGAGCCTGACATGGAAATGTAAGTTGAAACCTTTTAAGCATTTTGTTGTGGTATAAATAGTCTTTTACAGGCAAAACTTAATCCCTGTGTGCGCTTCATCATCTCTTGAATGAAATGTGTTTTACATTGTGAAGAAGTTGTTGTTTGTTAGAAGAAGGGAATTTGTTTGATCATGTGTAGGAAAGCTCTGAGGAAGTTTCATAGCAGTGGACTGTCCAGAGGCCATGGGGGTTGGAGGGCAATCTGCTGAATTTTCCAAAGCATGTTTTTGGGAAGGGGTGCTGGAATGAATGATCTATTCCAAGCAAGCTTGTTTATTTAATTTCATACTTGTAAAAATAATGGAGAAATCAATTTATTAACCTTAAAAATTGGCAGGTACTGTTCAAGAAATCCATCTTGGTTCAAGTTTATGCCCTAATACCCGTTTCCCTTTTTCCCCCCTCAGTGATAATACAGAGCACATCAGAGGGAAGCGACTGTCCTCTGTGAGTACCTTAAGGCATTTCTCAAAAGAAAACCATGTGAGTGAGTGAAGGAAGGAAAGGGAAGCTGTAAAGAGGAACTTGGTTTCCTCATCACAGTTGAAGAAAAGCATTCCAAAAGCAACAGAAGAGCCTATTAGATTGACGTGATTGACTGAGGCACTGGTGGCTCTTACAAACCCTCTCCAGCCAAGTAATCGGTTCTTGCTGTTGGAGCTGATCTTTTCAATTGTTATATTTTCTTCTAGATTTTAAAGGCTCCGCGAAATCCTCTTGATGATCTGGGAAATGGGAATGAATTGACACAGGTAGGTCTATTAAGTCCTTCCTTGCCAATGCTCTTAACATCTTCAGCTTGCTCCTCAACTTGTCGCTGATTAAACTGTGTCACTAGACTAACGCAGGTGTGAAAACCCTCATAATAACCACTTAGGAGGATAAGGTTTGGAGTACTAAATATTAGAAGAAATCCATCGAGTTTTTCTTCTGTTTTACATCAGAATATTTCTTCTATGAAGAAAAGAGGAATAAACAGAGGTTGGTAGGCCTAACTCGTTCCTGCTGTAATCCATTTGACTTGACGTTTGATCCACCAGTGTACAAACTGGTATAGCCATCAAGATGGTGTTACCTCTGGAAAAAAAACCCTGGCCTGCCAAGTTATTTGAAGTAAAAGCTAAAAAATAAACATTTTCTTCCAGAAATACAGAGTGTTTCATGTTTATAGCGTGTGTTGTTTCTTAGCAGTTGTAGCTATAGGCCTGTTCGGTTTGGGTTTCTTTTTAAATGCCGTTTCTACCTAGGGTATGGTGGGTTCTGTGGACTAACGTTCTAGTTACATCATATATTTATATGATTTACCTGTTGCTGATTACAGAGCTTGAATGCTCATTTTTAGCATATAAGGCTTTCGATGAAAACGCTTCTAATGCTTACTTTGGAATATGAAATATGAGCCTGAAATATTTATGCACAACACATCTATTTCAAAACTGGGTTGAGTATGAAGAACGGCTCACAGTCTTTGTTTAAACTGTAATACCTATTAACAATGATGGACAGCACTGCTAATGAGCAATATAAGACTATCATATAGGGTAGTGTGGCATCATTCATACCTGCTTGTGTTGCTGACATGATTTAAAAAAAAAAAAAAAATTAAGTATTTTGCAGGCTTTGTTTGTACAGGTAGTGCCTGGTACATTAATACTTTGTGTTCCACTGCCCTGAGACTGAGCTGTTCAGTTAAGGAAGCTTATTGCAGACAACTGCACAGCAGTGGTATGATGAATTAGCTTTCCAGTATATGTAATATTGCATCATTAGGTACCTTGTCATATCGTGCTAGTATGATCATGCTGTCAGTGACACCATTTAAACATTTCTATAGCAAGGTGGTTACTTTGATTCTTTTATGAGTCCTTCCCTTTCTCCCATAAAGACAAACCCTTCTTTTTTTTTCCCATTCTTGTAACAGAAAACTAAAGAAGAAAAGTCCCACAACTCTATTGCTAAGCAACGACATATATTTTCCCTCATACACCAGGCAATGCCAGACAAAAATCCTTTTAACTGGTATTCTGCTTCCTGTGTTTGAAACCAGGCAGTCCTCACAAAGGGACCTTTAGATCCTGCTTCTTATGAGATGGGTTATCTTTATGTCAGGAGAAGTGGGAAAACTATAAAGTACTTTAAGGATGTTGATAAGTATTTGTTGTACTTGTTGGGCTCATATTATTTGGGGGGGTGAGGGTGTTTGGTTTGTGTTTCATGAACCGCTATGTTTTTTGTGGCTTATGGGATAAGAACAATTCTCTGTACATCAAAGTGCTGTGTTCTTTATTGTCAGGATATCAATACAGAAAAACGTAGGAAAAACTCTCGCCGTGTCAGCTTTGCGAACACCATAAAGTAAGTTGGATCTGAAGGATGCAGATCTACACCCTTCATTTAAACATAAAAGGCAGGCTATAGGTAATAATCTGGTACCCCCTAAAATGGCTGTTTGCGTACGTTTGTGAGCATTCAGTGAAGGCAAACTGGTGACTGTTGTTATATTGAGTTGATTTTGAGCCCTAAGAGAGCTGTTACTCACTTTCTCTTCCGAGCTAGAAAAAAAAAAAAAAACCAACAGTTCAGTGAATTTAATGTAGTTAGGATTTTTTGTTTCCCATTACATTTTTTAGTGATTTCCATCTTAAGTATGATAATGGCATCTTCCCTCTGGAAAATATGGTTGGGTTCAGTAAGCTTCTGGATTTTGATATCTTATTTCAGAACATACCATGTGGAAAAGATGGAAATTAGGATTGATCTGGGTTGTTTGGATTTTTTACTTTTTCTTTTCTTTGCTTCAAAACAGATGGTCTTGTGTTTTTCAAAAACTGGTTTGTTTTGGTTTTTTCTTAGCTGCAGAGTCTTCCAGCGAGATCTTAAGAATAATACGTCAGAGAAAGAAAGTACAGGTAAAACTCCTTTCTCTTCTCCTGATAGGATTTGCAGACTATTAGCAACAAGATTTTAGCCTGAATTTAAGAAGTCAGGCTGCCAGGCACAGGTAAGGAACAACATGGTCAGCTGTTTGTCATGGCCTGGCTGGAAACCCATTAGTTACTGGTATTGTGGACCTTCTGGCTCAGAAAAGGAATTGTTTTCTTAGACAAAATGCACCTAGAACAAAATCTGCCTTGGGGATTTAGATCAAAAGAATGCTGAGCAGAATGTCTTGTTCACTCTGTCAAAGATTACCTAGGAGGAATCTGAAAAGCTAATGCATTTGCAAGTGCTTCGCTTCTCCAGGCTTTTGCCACAATGAGGCGGCACATCAAGAGTGGGAACTTCAGAACATTCTCTTCTGTGCAGTTTGCTCTTGTCTCTGAATGTTTTGATCATGCTTTTCACATTGTAATGTCTGGGTTTCTCACTATTTTTAGAGCATGCAGCAGACAAAAGGAACGATGTCCTGCTTAATCAGTAAGTTTGAAAAAAAAAATTCCCTTGACTATAGAGTCCTATCCCCAAAATACATTTTGTATTTATTTAGATATAAAATTGTTCAGTGCTTTTGATTGGTGAAAGAAGAAAGAATATAGCTGTGTTGGTCACACAGAAAGGTAGCAGTTTCTGAAGAATTGAACAATTCTGGCTTGAAACTGCTTCCTTCCAAAGCCGATTGCTTGGGAATGTTTTCCAGGAAAGACCAACCAGATTCCATATCTGATAGACATAGTCTTCGATATTTATTGCTATAACTTTTTCCCCCGGAGGTAGACAAAGCGTTAGTCTGGCCTCAAAAAATCTTGTCTAGATAAAACACAACGATGGGATTTTTGAAACCAAAATGATCTGGTAAGTAAAATAAGATTTAGACAGCTTCCATGTGTGAAGGGGAATTTCTTACATTTTAAACATACAGCAAGGAAACAGCTTATGTACAACTGTGCTTAACTCATGCTTTTAAAGGTATCGACACAACATAGTAACATATGTGTGTGTATGTACATATATATACATATATAAAAAAAAAAAACAAAACAAACCAAACATCAGTACTCTAGCTAAGGTTTCTCGGTCTTGAAAGAGCAATCAGTAAAGCAGTGGAGAGCAGAAGGCATTAAAAGTTAAATGGAAAACCGCATAAGCTGGTCGTTGCATCTGGCTTTTTGTTTGAGAGAGATATGATTTGCGGCTTTAGCAATACAGCTTCAGTTTCCCAAAGAGAAAGGAGTAACTAAAAGTGGAAGGTCTGAGTTAAAAATAAACAATTTTTGCTCCTTTTTTTTTTTTTTAACTTGTCACCAAGGAATGAAAATGTATGTTGAATAATGGCTTGTGGCATGCTAAAATGAGAGAATCTCATGAAAAAATAAGACTGCAACTCAAATTAGAATGTATTGAGGCATATAAGTAGTGTCTGGTGTCTGCTGCCCATTACCCATATGAGCTATGCAACAGAATTCTCTGCCTTTTCGGTACATTGCTGAAGCCTTCTGTTTTGAAATCTTCTAACAAACTGTTTACCTAATCCACCTTTTCTAGAAATGAAGAACCAGAAGCTGTTCCGTGTGAGATCACTGGTGAGTTCGGAAATAGATTTGGTAACAAAATTACTACCTTTATTCAAAACTATTGATTCTGTTTGCATAGTTTTAACATGCCTAGAACAACCTGCCCACCCAAGACAACTGTTGCATGAATGGGCTTTGTCCCATGAAGCTGTTTACAAGCACTGTGTTGTAGATCTATGGGTGGATCTTGGACATGCTGAAGGGAGTGCTGAAAGTATTTTTCAGGATATATTTGGTTTTAATTGTACTTACTCCGTGGTATTTGTAAAACGAGTGCATAGATCTTCAGCTCAGTGGATAAAATAATAAGAAAATAGTGCAACAAATGGAGTATTTCCTTTTCTTTCAACAGGGATGAACACTTTGCTTCATGCCCCTATCCAGGCGTTGGTGCAGCAGACTGAGGTATATGAAGGCTTTTACTTTTTTGGTGCTGAAAATATCCATGTCCAAAATATATTCCAATAATTTGTGTAGTAAAGATGAAAAATGTAACTCGGCTGCCTAAAAAAGAAATCCCTGTATTCACATAAAATTCTTCTGAAAGCTAATCTTCTGTATTTTGAAGTATTTGCCTAATCTGATAGGCATTATACTGCAGTATTGATAGCTCTGCCTTCTCAAACAGCTTGCCAGTTTTTCAGTTCCTGAGCTAGTTCCTCCATTCTTTTGAATTCTTATCTAAGAATATGCAAAGGAGCTTATGTTTCAGATAGGCCTGGTTATGTATTTTTTTCTCCTGTATTACTCCCTGCTTGTGTACTTTTTTTCTTCTATGGGCAGAATAGATATGCACAAATGTACTCTCTGTTCCTGCTGTTAAAAAGCTTTAGACAAACTGCAATGATTAGCATGAAAACGTAACTGAATTTCTTCAGCTGAGTCAAGTAATAACACAAAATTCTTAGCTAAGACCTTCGCAGGTATGATTGCACAGCAATCCTGAAGTGTGTTACGCTTCCGTGATGATGTTATGGCACCGTGCTGTTAAACAAAGCAATTGTCGAAACAGGCTCCCTTACTGCAGCAGCTTCTGACTTTTGAGTTTAAAAATATCACTTAAAAACATATGTTAGCTCTTGTTAAAAACCAAACCAAACAAACAAAAAAACCAAAACCCCAATTAAAATCTAGTGTAGATGAGAAGTTGTATACCATGAAGCTGTAAAGGTCAGATTGAAACCCTGTCTCTCATTGTTTTGGGCAATGGATATAGAATCATCGAATGTTTTGGGTTGGAAGGGACCCCTAGAGGTCACCCAGCCCATCCCCCCCGCAGGAGCAGGGACACCTTGAACCAGATCAGGCTGCTCACAGCCCTGTCCAACCTGGCCTGGAATGCTTCCAGGGATGGGGCCTCCACCCCCTCTCTGGGCAACATGTTCCAGTGTTTCACCACCCTCATTGTAAAGAATTTCTTCCTTAGATCTAGTCTAAACCTACCCTGGTTTAGTTTAAAACCATTACCCCTTGTCTTGTCACTGCTGGCCCTACTAAAAAGATTTTCCCCATCTTTCCTATGGGCCCCCTTTAGGTATTGAAAGGCCGTAATCAGGTCTCCCTGCAGCCTTCTCTTCTCCAGGCTGAACAACCCCAACTCCCTCAGCCTGTCCTCATAGGAGAGGTGCTCCAGCCCCCGGATCATTTTTGTGGCCCTCCTCTGGCCCCGCTCCAACAGGTCCATGTCCTTCTTGTGTTGAGGGCTCCAGAGCTGGACGCAGTACTCTAGGTGAGGTCTCACCAGAGCGGAGCAGAGGGGCAGAATCCCCTCCCTCGACGCTGGCCACGCTTCTCCTGATGCAGCCCAGGGTAGGGTTGGCTTCTGGGCTGCCAGTGCCGGCTCATGTCCAGCTTTTCATCCCCCAGCACCCCCAAGTCCCTCTCGGCAGGTTGTGCTGCTTCTAGTATATAATATTTCTTGCGTTTATAAAGTGGCATATGTAACTTGAAGTAAACATGAAGCTGTTCTTAATCAATATATTCATTATATTTGATAAAATATAGTATTATGTCTTGTTACTGGCCAATTTTTTCCTAACAGCTTTAAAACTCTAAGTCCTCTCTATTAAAGAGACTAAAATCTCCCTAGTCAGTGGTGGAAAAGTCTTTTAAAACTTCCAACTTGGGGCTGCTGCCCTGGGGCATGTGCGTGATAAGCTGGGCAAGGTTGTTACCTGCAGTTATGGGGCTGGGGGGAGGCAGAAACCGCACTGTAGGGCCATAGAAAATATGGATCCATAAGACTCAGTAACTGATCCCTGCTTACCAAGGTACATCTAGACATGAATACTTTGCCCAACAGTAAAACTGAGACACATTCTTTCAAAAAAAGCCATTTAAATGTGATATACTCTAATAATTAACTCCTCACCCTTTCCTTGAATGTGTTATTGCTTATCATGAGGACTGAAATCAATATTATTTTTTTTTCTTTCACAAAAAAAGATGTAAAGATAGAGCTATAACTTTAGGACTGCATTAGTTGACTTTTGTTTTAAATAGAATAAACCATTATATCATTTGTTTTAAGTGTCAATAACTGTAATTTCTTCCTTTTTTTTTTTTTTCAGTGGTACGATGCAGACAACGCCATTCAAAGAACAAACAGGCAAGACACCACCCTCATCTTTTCAGACGAAAATCAAATGGATATGACAGCTAGTCACACTGCAGTGATTACATGTAACCTGAAAAACGATCAAGCTGACAAAACTGAGAAAATAGATATCACGTCATTTCTGGCCTCATTAAATTCGAATAACGGGAAGGAAGAAACGAGCAAAGAATTTAATTTTTTCTCCAGCTCTACAAATAATTCATGCCCATCTTTTGAGCAGAAGGAAGATGCTACTACTGTAAAAAAAATAAATTTCAATGAATTCTTGATGAGCTTGAAGTCAAACGAAAAGGCGCTCAATCCTGTTGAGGGACCTGAAAAAGAGAATGTTTTTTTTATCCCTCCACAAGTCTCAGAAGACATGCCACAGTCGTCAGTGGAATTTGGATATTCCCACGAACCACAGGACACCTTCAACATAACAGAAGTCTTTAGAGGGCAAGATGATGGAATGGAAATGACAAAATGCCAGGCATCCGATGTGAAATCTGCGTTTCCTGGTATTTGTGAAGCTCCACAGGAGCAATTACTGCGTGCGGATGTTACGGAGGCATTTGCAGATGACGGAATGGATATGACAACTAGTCACACTGCAAAAATGTCTTTTCCCTTCTCCAGTGTCGGGAATCAAAGCCTAAATTTCAGCAAGGATTTCCCATCCACAAAGTTAGA
>NW_009260396.1:159370-162291 GCF_000687185.1 Egretta garzetta | reverse complement strand
CTTTGCACAGAAAAAAAAATAGTAAATGTAGAAGACAGACGAGATCCCACAGTGCTGCAAACTGTTAAAGAGGCCATAACAATGTCTGCCATCCCAGGATCCATTTCATCCGAGACTGTCTTCCGAGGTGATAAAACTGTTGTTTTTTCTAAGTGTGATGACATGGAAATTACTGGGAATTATACAGATTTAATCTATAATGACGGTGCTGAGGAAATGAACAGTTCATGCCAAAAATCTCTGGAAAAGGCAGTTAATACAAACTCTTCACTAGCAGAAAACAGACATCCAGCACATGGCGATAGGGACGTTACAGAGAGTCTGACAGCTTTAGATAATCGAGCTTCTGTGTCGTGTAAAACCAGTGCGCTTGTGGGCTCAGGTGAACGAATCGAAGAAGTGACCCAAGATCACGGGAGCGCTTCAGTGAATGTTGGGTTTGATTCAGGTCCAAACTCGGTGTCTACTGGTGTTTCTAAGAGTAGACTTCAGCACAGACTTGCAAACTCTCAGCTTGTTCCTCTGCCAGGTGAGAAGACGGTGATATTCTCAGGCGAAGATATGGACCTGACTAAAACCTGTGTTGTCGAGGGTGATGGAAAGGATGTTGAAAATGAATGTCCTGCTGGAGTGTCCACCTCTGTCACCTGCAAACCTCACTTTTTTGGTAACAGATCTACATTTCCCAGTGTAAGTGAACAGGAAGAAATGGAAATAACTAAATGCCATGCTGTTGTCATTGATGATCAAAGCAAAGGGATAATGGCAGAAGCGAAACAAATGCATTGTAAAATAATTCCAAGAAAGAACCAGAACAAAAATGTCAGTGAAGGTGCAAATTCTTTCGGTATTGACAAGGAGAATCTTGAGGTGATCATCAGTACCGATGGGAATATTAAAAGAAGCCAGGCTATAGAAATGAAGACTAAAGATCTTGGGATGATAATGGTTGATAAGAAGCTTGGAAAAACAAACTTTCAGGCAAGTGGTCCAAGTTCCTGTGCGAAGAGCGTGTGTTCATTACAAGAGCAAAAGAGAGAAGGCCCTGAGAATCTTGTCGGTGATACCTGTGCACTCCCGCCTTTGCAAAATCAGGAAGTTATGTCTCAGCCTCTGGGAAAAAACCTTCTAAACGCTTCAGTTTCCTACACAAACAGCAAAATGGGCGTGTTTGCAGATGATGACAACATGGACATAACCACAACTCATCCTGCTGCCTTTGATGTTGCTCCCATTAGTACAGTACAAGAATATGAGAATAATCAACACCATGTAATATCCAGGCAGCTGCAAAAGCAGACCTTCCAGTTCTCTGGTAGATCTGGTGTAGACATCACGAGTCAGACTGCAGCAATAGAATGTGGGGATTTGAAAATGAACACAAATAAGCAAACTGTTACTCCTTTGGCTCCACAGGGTTCACTTATTTCCAGTAATGAGCCTGCTCCCTCTGGAATGAAAGGAAATGAACAACTTGGAACAATACCGAGAATAAAAGCAGACTGCCAAAACTCAGACAGGCAAGAGAAACCCCATGCTATGAAGGTAGTAAACAAAGTATTGCCAACTCATGGAGATTCTGGGAGAGACTTTTCAATTGGTAAAACAGTTTCTTCAGAAGAGGATTTTAAAAATCCTCACTCAGTTGATGGTCTGCGCTTGAGAGGTGCTGAAGAGCCGTCACTAGCCGATGCATCCAAACCCCATCAGGGAAGTTCCCAATTGCCTTTGTTTTCAGACAAGTCAGTTGTGTTTCCCTCTGGTGAAAACATGGACTTGACTGGAAACTGCGCAGTGATAGTTCCTGATCACAACACCGAGCCTGTTTTATCAGGAAGAAAAGCGGTACCTGGACACATTGTTCAAGACGAAAATAAAATAACATCCCTCAAAAAAGGGGTCACAATGGCAATAAAGAGTCAGGAGCAGCCTGCGTGCGATGTATACTCCTTTGTATCCGGCAAGAAAATGCTAACCATGACAGGTGTAAAACATACGCCTTATGCAGGTGAGAAAACGACCATATTTTCAGAAGATGCCGATATGGACATCACCAGAAGTCATACAGTTTTAGCAGACAAAATAATTTTGCAGTGTAAAAGTTCAAATGATGACATAGCCTTAATTTCTGGAGACAAAACTTGTGTTTTTACCTACAATAATGACATGGAAATAAGTAGACTCGATACTATTGCCATTGACAAATCTAGGGAAAAGGCTGCATTGCAAGGGATGCTTAACATGGCTGGAAGGAAAAGCTTGAAGGGAACAACAGGGGAAAAGACTGTTTTATTTTCACTGAACGATGAGAATAATGACATGGAGATCACAGAGAGCCATACAGCTGCAATAGGCCATGAAATTGTCTTGCAAAATGAGGTAGGGCTCCATTCTGTCTCTTCAGCTCATCCTGTTAAAACGGCTGTGTTCGCAAGTAGCCAGGCTGACACAGGCATTACCAGGTCTTGCTCTGCTGATAAAATTACCAGAAAAGTTGTGTGTGATGATAAACTGGACTTGGACAAGGAGGTTGGACAGCAAGCGCTTTCGAATAACGAAGCTACTGTGTTTGCTGTAGATGATATGGAAATCACTAAAACCCATAATGTAGCTCTGGAAGAAAATCCCCTGCAAGGTAGGAAACCCAATCAGTCTGTTCCTCTAACTACGACAATTATGTTTACGAGTTACCAGGCTGACATGGAAGTGACAGAGTCTCACTCTGTTAATGAAAGTGTTGAAAGAGTCTTAGGTGAGGATAGATTAGACGTGGCTAAGCAGGTTGGACAGGAGGCTCTTTCAGATAGCAAATCCATCGTTTTTACATTGGCTGAGGATATGGAGCTCACTAAAACTCATGCAGCTGTATTAAGTGGTAAAATTGATGTATGGGACAGAGTGTTCATCCCAGCCAGTTCTGC
>NW_009260396.1:152330-159352 GCF_000687185.1 Egretta garzetta | reverse complement strand
AAAACCATTGTGTTTACCCACCACCAAGACGATATGGAAATAACTGCATCTCATACTATTGCTGTTAATAACAATATTAATGGATTTGAGAACGAAGAAGCGTCACGTAAAAGTACTTGGCAACCAGACTTGCATGGTGCATTGTCGTCTTGCAGAGATGAAATAGATTCCCGGCATACAAAAGACCTGAATGGTGAGTATCATACAGAATCTAAGGATAAGCCCAGCATTCCCTCTTCTGCTTCATCAGCCTCAGCATTTCCTAGTGAGAAGGAAGCTATCAAAGCCCACAGTGGTGCAACAACAGATTCTGATTATTCTGTCTCACTTCCAAAAGACACTATGGATGTGCAGGCACCAGAGGATCTTGACCTTCCCACAGATAATTCCGCCCCTGTAAACAGTCAGCAGGATCTCATACAGCCAGAAAAACTGAAATCAAAGAGAGTGTCTTTGAAGCTTCCAAGTAACGGGCCCATGGATTGCAGTGAAGAAAGTGGCCATTCGGTATCCCGTGTTTCAGTTCCCATCCAGCAACCAGATTCTTTGACAGGTTCTCCAAATGCACGTAGTACTCAGAGAAACCAGGTGACAAAAGATGATTCATCTGGACGTGAAGATTTAGCTACAGATCTAGGCTTGGCTGGAGCAAGCCTCGTTCCAGTTTCTAACACGGAATCAAAGGAAAATGAGGGGCTCTCAGCTGAAGGGGAGACACCTCCAAAAGACCTTCAAATAAACTCTGAACGAGCTAAGCAACTTTTGGTCAGCGGCAGTCCAAGAGATCAAATAGATCCCACTCTTGCACCTGAATTATCAGGTATTTTAAATGTTTTTTCAAAGCTGAAAAATATTAGAAGGAAATCTGAACTTCTCTCCCTTTCTGAAACTGCTTTTTCTGGCCAGCTGCCCAGATCATCAACTCAGCCAGAGGATACCTTGAGATTAGGAAAAGATACTGCAAAGGAACCAAATACTTTATTTTATACCCAAGAGCAGGAGAACGCATGCCTTGAACCTGAAGGTGCTCCCACAGATGCAAATTTAGGCATGGGGCTTAAGGATAAATATCAAGGGATAAATGCCTCTCTAGGTATCTTCCAGCCTAAATTACCGAACAGAAGAAATCCTTATGTTTCTAGTGTACAAGACGTAAATGCAAAATCTTCAGACAAAGGAGAAGCGCCAGTTTCAGAAGTAAGCATAAATGCTGGTGAAACCCCAGGTAACAAGAAGTCTCGTAGGCAGAACTTCAGCCCTTCTCAGTTTATAGAAGAAGAATTTCTTCCCGTCTGCCTAGAAGAAATGGATTCAAATGAATCTGTAAGCTCTGAACTCATGGAAAATGCTTACAATGAGATAAGCAAAAACCAAATCTCCCACGATGAAAAGACTCAATTTGACGAGACAAAAAGTTGCAACAACACAAAGAGAGCTTTGGAACAACATGAGGAGGATCTTCAAAGTCCAAAGAAGCTCAAGAGGGATGAAAACTTGGATGGCGAGGCCCCCCAAGACTTGCAGGTGAGCCCGATCACTCGTGGGAAGGACACAGTGAACACTGACAAGACTACTGTTTCAATTTTGGGGTGTAAGCAGGTCTAGCAGTAGGCTTTCTTGTTTCTCTTAACCACCAGTTTGCTGTCACTTTGCAACCATGCAAAACAGACAGAATAAGGGATATGTCAATTTTAAATAACTCCCTCCATAGCATCCTTTTAATCCTATCTCAACTAAATACTCTTAGTCCTCTGAACTAAACTATTTCCCAGTTGTTGCTTAGGTACAATGATAGAGTAAGGCCTAAAGCAATTATTTAACATCCAAACGTGGATGTTTAGTTTAAATTAGCTTTTTTATAGACAGCACAAATTACAGCTGAATCAAGAAAATCTATGCAAATATGGAACGTTAATCTGACCTTAAGAATAAGTTTGTACAACATCAGTAGAAACTTTGTAGGTCCAAAAGCTGGAAGGGCGTGCTATGGGGGCTACTGCTTTGATTGAGAAACCAGCCCTCAGCACAAGAAGGACATGGACCTGTTGGAGCAGGGCCAGAGGAGGGCTACTAAAATGATCCGAGGGCTGGAGCCCCTCTGCTAGGAGGCCAGGCTGGGAGAGTTGGGGGTGTTCAGCCTGGAGAAGAGAAGGCTGCGGGCAGAGCTGAGTGCGGCCGGTCAGGGCTTAAAGGGGGCCCAGAGGAAAGCGGGGGACAAGCTTTTTAGTAGGGCCAGCTGTGACAGGACAAGGGGATATGGCTTTGGACTGAAGCAGGGTAGGTTTAGACTGGATCTAAGGAAGAAATTCTTTACAGTGAGGGTGGTGAAACCCTGGCAGGGGTTGCCCAGGGGGGTGGTGGAGGCCCCATCCCTGGGAACATTCCAGGCCAGGTTGGACGGGGCTGTGAGCAACCTGATCTGGTTAGCGGTGTCCCTGCTCCCTGCAGGGGGGTTGGGCTGGGTGACCTCTAGGGGTCCCTTCCAACCCAAAACATTCTATGATTCTCTGAAGGATTTTGCTGCTTCTCTTCCTCTATGTCATTGCAGGAAATGGCTTAGCTAGCCATGCACCGGTTTGTCATACTCATTAGATATAAAATGTGCTGATACTAAAAATGAAACAACTCTGAATGTCAAGAAACAGCTACAGTAGACTAATAATCGACTTATTCTTGTATCAATTCCTGTAACTCTTGAGTTTTGGTTTTTTTTAACTTGCTAATTTCAGGTTACTTTTGGCACTGTGTCTCAAAGCCAAGTAGAAGTTCATGAAGGTGAAGATCATCCAAATCTATCGGCTAAAAGTTCTGATTGCACTCATGCCAGCACCAGCAGCTCTCTGGATTCTGTTAAGGCTGACACAGAATTAACAGGTAAGACTTCCTTTGTGCGTAATGGTTTCGAACCTTGTGTTCTTTATGCTTAATGAAGGAAGAGCCCCACCTGTAGTATGTATTTCATTTGGGAAGGGCCCTGAATGCCTGTGTCACAGCTTCCCCCCCAGCCAGTCAACGTGCTTTTATGTTCTGGCTGAGAGTCCAGGCTGTCCCAGGAAAACTGAGACGGGAAGAAAAAGGAGCAGAGTTTAAGTACAGCTCTGTTTCCAAGGGCAAGTTGGTCTGATGAGGCACTTACCTTAGCACAGAGCAAAGTCCTGGCTCAAACTCTGCTGGCCCAAAGATGCTTTTAAGCTGGTTCCATGCAGGACAAGTCTGCATGTCTCAGCACTGCACTCTTGGAAAAAGACTCCTCAGAGTGCATTGCAAGGACAGGCCTTAAGCAGATTTAGCCCCCAGGTTTAATTAGCTCTTGCTAATTAGCTGATACCTAACAACGAGGCAGAAATCTGCCAATCATCTGGTAAGTGATACCTTGCCTCTGTTTATAAAACCAATTCCAATTTTGGCCTCCTGCAACTGTAAAAGCATGTGCCTTATCCAGTAGAAGCTGGGCTCTTTCCTTGGAGTGAGAAAGTAGCCCTCACAACTCGAATGTCATGGTTTTACCTCGAGAGCCGCTGGCAGCTCTTTGGTCTCTATGTCTACACAGGATGCCCTCAGTGGAGTCTCTTTCCCGGTTTTATTACTTTTTAGTGTGTTACATACGGCTTTCCTCCCACAGGAAAGTGAAGTCTGTCATTTCGTTGCCATCCTGACGCAGTTTTTATTTTACATTAGATTCTGAATCTAGCTCTCCTTATTTGTCCCAAGTAGTTGTTTCCTCAGTTACTTCATTCAGCACTGTAAACACACATAAAGGTCAAAGTCTACATTAAAATTGGGGTTTTTTTCTAGAGCTAATGAGCTTAGGTTCATATTTCTGTAAGAATATTATTAACTCCAGCAATTTCCCCCCTCCCCCCCCGTTTTTTTTTCTTTGGCTAGTTCAGCGAAGCGGTCAGCTGGAGTCTGAGCTTTTCACAGATAGCATTTGCGAAGATAACTTACGGGAGGTACGTAAATAGCTGAAAGATGCCAACTTATTGTCCTCACAGGAAAAATACTTGTGTGCATATATGCAAGTAAGCATTCTTGCTTGAAAAATCTGTACTTTTCCCTAATCTTGACAGAAATTTCAGAATGGCACTATCACAGTTGGGGAGTTTTTTACACTTCTTCAAGTCCATGTTACGATTCAGAAGCCCCGGCATAGCCATCTTCCAGCCAGCGTGAGTATCTATCCTTTGATATGCATATATATTGACCTGAAATTGTATTCTTTTTGTCTTTTTAATTTTTATCCACTAACCGGTCTGTATTAAAGGCCTTTAAATGAGGTAAGCCAGAAGTCAGTTCTACCTTGGCCAGCGCCTGAGACACTGCATGCTTCCTCTTGTCTCTTTGCTTGTTCTCCCCTGATAAGTCTGATGCTTTTCTTTCCTCAGAACTGAAAAATAGAATAGATTTCAGTCTCTTTACGAAATAGCGTATATTCAGGTTATTTGTTCTCGGATAAATATGCTACTGCTTGCTTTTTAAATTTGTTTTAAGGATGGTAAGTTTGAAAGGAGGAATTACTGGTTTTTTAGCTCTAGTGATGAGGCATATGTCCCAAAAGGAAGTCCATGCTCAACCGTGAGGAAACACGGGGCATAAAAGTGGAACGAGCTACCTAAGGTTATGTGACTAATTTGCCTCAGAATGAAAAAGGACAAGTCCAGAATTAAAATAATCGTTTGTCAGGCTGCCTCCACTAGGGTTTTTTTGGTTTCCTGTTCTGCAGAAATAAAGATTCCAGGCCTTTTTCTGGTTTCTGTGCATAAATTGTTTGGAAGTTACTGTTTCTGAAAAATATGCATCTTTTTTTTCTTTTTCTTCGCAATTTTCCCCTATATTTTTCCCCAGTGTGCAGTCAGTGCACCACCTACTCCAGAAGACCTCTTTTACAGCCAGTACGTTTATCGCCCCAAGCTGCGTATTTATGAAGAAGATTGCCAGGCCCTTTCTCAGAAGATAGATGAGTAAGTGGGGGTTTTTCAGTCATAGAGTATATTAGTAATCTTATTTTTTCGGCTCCAGTGGCATGCAAAGTGGCCCGAAGAAAGTTAATACATTGCAGATGGGAAAAATAAAAAATTACAGTTACCCTGCTTATTCCTGGTAGCCAGTTTATCACAGGTTTAGACAGTATAGGGCTAACTCTTGGGGAAGAGTTGTTGTTATGGAGATAATTAAAGTTTGATTTTCCTCGAATAAATTATCTTTTACTAATAGAGTGTTTCAGTTGCACGTCAGAAGAGTTAAGCTTTTAAAATTGTATCAAAAATGATCAATCATAGAAAGCAGAATAGTATCCAGTTATGATCTGTTGTTTGTTCCAGTCTCCCAGTGTTTATTAGATAGAGAATAAATCATGATAACTGTATTTCAATCTGAAGGACGCTTATGGTCTGATTCATTATGCCTTTCACAACTGAGGTGCAAAATCAAGATTTATGATAAAATTCAACATCAGCAGTAAGATTTGTCATAGCCTCGTTAGCGCCACGTCCTATTTCTTTGGCTCTCTAGCTCTCCACCTCCTGTTCAGACCTGCCCTCAACAAGCAGGCTATAGGAAGTGAACTTGGTGGTGTGTGCTAGAGTTTGGCAAAGGTGTCCCCCATTTAATGAAGGCTTTAGAGGGTCTGTCCAAGATGCCAGACTAAATGAAAATATTTCCATTTCCATGCTTTAATTAGAAAAGGGGAATGAATTGCATAAATACCAACGTGCTGCTTTAGGTGCTCGGTGCAGTTGCAACAAGACTTCCTTTCAACTTTTTTTTTTTTCCCCCCACATTTCAGGTTAAAACAGTATGTAAGTATGCAGGATCAACTCCTGGTGAATGTGAATAAGAGTTTGTGGGAAGTAATGAGAACCTGCTCTGATGAAGAGGTAATACTGCGTGAAGAGATGATCTAGTTTCTTACATAGCGAAGAAGTAAGGTTAATTTATGCGTTCAAATAAAATAAGAACCATCATGGTCACAGAATAACAGTAGGCAGATAGGTGATACAAGGCAAAATATTTTCTGAATGGCAAACTGCTATGAGAACTTGCAGTATGTCAGAAGAATGCAAGGATATGTGCCCTTTAAAATATGTTAAAGGAAATATGTTGCTATACAACAGAAAAACTTGATAATCCAAGTTGATAATATAGGTTAGCTGGGGGCAGAAAAGAGAAGAGAAACTTTAGATGGGCCTAAGCAAGCAGTGCGATTTTGGGAGGAAAAAATAAACTGCTCCTACTGTAGAGACAGTGTTGCTTTATTACTGGAGCAGAATTGGCCATTAACTTAAATGCTTATTTAGTGCAGAAAGACATATGATATTGCAAGGCACATAATGAGCAGAAAATGTGTCATTACACAAAAATAGAATTGCATACAATTGTTAGAGTACAACAGTGGTGTCGTATGCCAAAACAAAAGACGAGGCAAGAGGGTATTTAAAGGAGAATGCTAATGATAATGAATATAACAGAATCCCAGAATGGCAAGGGTTGGAAGGGACCTCGGGAGATCACCCAGTCCAACCCCCCTGCTAAAGCAGGTTCTCCTAGAGCATGTTACACAGGACTTCATCCAGGCAGGCTTTGAATATCTCCAGAGAAGGAGACTCCACAGCCCCCCTGGGCAGCCTGGGCCAGGGCTCGGTCACCCTCAGAGTAAAGAAGTTTTTCCTCATATTCAACTGAAACCTCTTATGTCTCAGTTTGTGCCCATTGCCCCTTGTCCTGGCGCTGGGCACCACTGAGAAGAGTCTGGCTCCGTCCTCGTGACCCCCACCCTTGAGATATTTGTATGTGTTGATGAGGTCCCCTCTCAGCCTTCTCTTCTCCAGGCTGAACAAGCCCAGCTCCCTCAGCCTTTCCTCGTAGGGGAGATGCTCCAGTCCCTTTATCATCCTAGTTGCCCTCCTCTGGACTCTTTCTAGGAGTTCCTCATCCTTCTTGAACTGGGAAGCCCAGAACTGGACCCAGAGCTCCAGGTGGGGTCTCACCAGGGCAGAGCAGAGGGGGAGGAGAACCTCCCTCGC
>NW_009260396.1:142223-152191 GCF_000687185.1 Egretta garzetta | reverse complement strand
GAATGGCAGCGCAGCCTTCCCATGGATCAGCCACTCCTCCCAGTTTGGCGTCATCAGCGAACTTGCTGAGGGTCCACTCTGTCCCCTCGTCCAGATCATTGATGAAGAAGTTGAACAAGACCGGGCCTAGTACTGAGCCCTGGGGAACTCCACTAGCTACTGGCCTCCAAAGCACCCCAAAGACATTTCCATTTAAAACCCAGAAGCATTGTAGAAGTATCCCAGTCAGAATTGGGAAGGTAGATCAAGAGAGACCCTGCTTTTCCGAGGTTCTAATGTCAAGAATTAAGATCTATTCAATGAAAATAAAGAGTTAAAATTGATAAAAGACAGTATTTTCATAATTTGATTGATGTAGGGTATTGCCAAGGCTGGGTTATTAATGAGATTCAGGAAGAATTATGAACCGTGAAAGCACCTAGAATCCCTAGCTAAGAATAACAGACTTGAAAGCTTATTAAGCAAATCTCTACACGCTGCAGTTAGAATGATACCACCTAGCAGAAATAGGCAGATGGCAAATGTTGTAGGAAAAAAAAAAGCTTTTTGTACATTCCTCTGCAGCTTTAAAACAGCTTTTAAGTTTACTTCTGGTGGTTTGGGTTCTGCCTTGACTTCCGTGAGCATTTCAGTTGGCCTCCTGAACTGTTAACGGGGCAAGCGTTCTAAGTACACGTCTCAAACAACTGGCTTGAGCCATCTGATGTACTTAATGATGCTGCTCTGGTTTTTGGTAAAAGCATCTCTTTAGTTATTTGTGTGGCTCCCTATTGGAGTAAAGATCTTGTCGGATCTTTGCAGAGCAAACCAGTTAATTGAAGTACAGTTGCCTACTAAAGTAACAGGGATTGTCCAGTCTTAAATTTGATTTAATTTGCAAGTGCCATACTTGTATGCATACTACTTCTATTCCTACATATACTGCTACTAGAGAAATGGGATATGGGGAGGAGCAGAGAAGGGAGGAAGAGTCTAAAGGGTCAATCGAACAATCTTTTGTTGCACTATCCATTCATTTTCTCTTCTCTATTTTCCATTCAGCTGAATAGCTTTGGAGTAGAATTGAACAAAATGAAATCCTATTTCACCAAGGAGAGTAAAATCTTGGCTCACAATGAGAAAGCGGCGTTGTACAGCAAATTGCTGCAGAGCGCGCAGGTAACGTGCCACAAGGCTGCAGAGGTTTAGCTGTGAAAAAAGAAACTTCTACTTTATTTCGTCCATCTCTGACTGTCAAAATTAGGAGCCTAATTATTGCATGTAAGCATGCATTCTCTTGAAAGCTTCCTTCTTATTAAAGGTGCTTCCCTTTTATTTATATGCAAATGTAAAATATATTGGACAGTGACTTTCTTGCACTTGCACAATAGGAATCTTCTGCCGAAGGGTTTTGGCAGTAAAAGTAACAGGGTGAAAAATGGGAGTATTAGAGGAAATGCCATCAGAAAATAGCTCTTTATACTGTAGTAATGTCAGTATTAGTAACTGAGAAGGAAATACAGAAGTAATGCATTGTGATAGGTATCAGAAATTTGTATGTTAAAGCTCTAGGGGTTTGTTTATTGCCATGTCTTACCTCATCCCTTTCCTAAGAAAAGTCATTAGGAAGATATGTTGTGAAGTATCCAGTACTGTCTTACCCATGGCTAGTGCCTTAATGTTTCTCAGTCTGCCTCATCTTCTAATGTCAGATCATATCGGCTTCTTTAATTAGTTTCTTAGCAAGTGAAGATCCACGTGGTGGTCCCAGAAGACAATTCAGCTTTTTAAAAAATGTCATTGACCTGAGTACAATTTTCTCATTTTAGGAACAACAAGGAAAGCTACAGTCAAGAATAGAAAAGGTGGATGAATTGCTCAAGGAGGCAGAGAGCTGTCTTGTGGATCTGGAAACAGGTACGTGTTTCCAAACCAGTGACCAATACGCTGCTTTCGCTGTTTTTCTGCTGCTGTTCAAATGGTCAGTTTGAGATCCTGTGTTTGGTGGTTGCTTGGAATTTTACAGTTCCTTTGTCACAAGTATTTGTTAGGCCTGAAAGCCTTTGTGTCTGCAAACTTGTCTTGTGGGAATCACACATCACATGAATGTGATGGGGTTGGACCGGATGACCTCTAGGTGTCCCTTCCAACCCAAAACATTCTGTGATTCTATGAAGACTAGGAGTATATCTGTGCCGAAATACAGAATTAGAATTGCAGCCTATGAACCACGTAACCAAGCTGGCTAAATCTGCTAGCGATAACAGTTTAGCTGCTGGCAGTGGTCCTGCAGGTAGGCTTTGCCCTCCAGGACTGCGCTGTGTGCAGCTTCGTAGCTGGATGGTCTGAAACTTGCTGAGCTGTGTTCGCACAAGCTGCAGACAGTACTTGGCCTTGCTGCATAATGACGCTCTGTGCATTTTCACTTCTTTTCTTCCAACTGCATTTTCTTCCAACGCCTGAAGTAGAAATCCAATTGCGCAGTAGCAGCTTTGAAACAGTGCAGTAAAAGGAATGTTCCTTGCTATCTGTTACTTTTTGAGGATTTTGGTAGATACCCTTCCAGCTTTTTGTACGTTTTTCTTAGTTAGCTTTGAAATACTGAGATTGACAGAACCCACAGACAAACAACACGGGATCTAAATATTGAATCTGGGAGTTCTGCAGGCACCTGATACTTCTTTCTCATAGATTCTAACTGGGAAGAATGGGAAGCAGATGGCAGCGATGAAATTGCAGAAGGGAAAAACCTAAAGGAAGGTAATGGTACCAGCTGAATGGCACTTTTTGCTTTGGATTTTAAATCTGCTTTGGATTTTAAGAGGGTGATACTCAACCCCCACCTTGATACATTATTCTGATACAGATGTGGCTTTCTTTTCTGCATTGAATATTGCTAATTACACAGATGTTAAAGTAACAGAAGGACTGGTTTTTCCCCTGGAAAAACAGAGTTTAGAACTTGGTACAGGGTGACTTGAAGAGTGTGTGCTGGCTATCGTATTCGGCACTTTAATTGTCCAATAATTACTAACTGTTGGCTGCATATCTGTATCCGGGTAGGAGTAACAGCCCTCAGGTTGAGATCCTTCATATTGTTAAGAACGGCGACTGCAGAGCCAGTTTGGGCTTTCTTTGCTGCTCTTTTCTCTCATAGCTTTTTTCCCTTTCTCTTAGAATTGGAAAGCCTCCAAGCCCAAGAAGAGGAACTTCAAAGGTACGATGTCAAAGAGGATCTAAAGACCTTAAATAACACGTGCACATTCAGGTTTTAGAGGGTTGGTGGGTTTTTAACCAGTGTGCTACATCTCATGTGGTTGGCGTATCTTTGCAGAGAACTGGCAGATCTGGAGACTCAGAATGAGCAAATGTGTGCTCAGATGAGCCAGCTAAAGGAAGAAGAAAAACACTGCCAGGAACTCCTGGAGAGTTACGAGTAAGGAAAATACCTTCAGGTTTCATTTTTATCAGCTAGTTCTGGGGCTTTGTGTTCGTATATAAATGGTTTGGGTTTTCCTTGTTATGTGATTCGGGAAATCTCTGGAGAATTTCATTGGTATATTGTGTGGTAACAGCCGCAAGTGCACTTAATGCTCTGATCTTTGTCCTTTGGATAATGATTTTGGCTGGTTGGTTGAAACTTAGGGTGATGGTGGTTTTTTTTCCCCCTTCTTTTTAGCTTCACCGAGTGGGAGATTACTGAATGGAGTGGGCAGCAGGCAGTCTTTAATTTTCTTTATGATTCTATTGAACTCACAGTCGTGTTTGGACCCCCAATAGGTAAGTCACAAAATAGGCAGGTTCCAGTTTTATGAATTTGAAAGGTTAAATAGTTAGATAACAGAAACCTAAAGTTTCTATATTTGTGAAGATCTGCTAAAAGGAAATAGAAAACATACTACAGCAGGAGCAGGTAAGCTGAGAGAGGTGGCTTTGAATATGTTTGTTAGTGTCCCTGCTCACTGCAGGGGAGTTGGACTAGGTAACCTCTAGGGGTCCCTTCCAACCCAAAACATTCTATGATTCTATGAAAATTGAGAAAAGTATGTAATGAATGGCTCTTTCAGAAGAGCTGTAACTCTAGAAGGAAGTCTGGGAATAACTACTGTTTGGTGGGGTTTTTTTCCTTTCCTTCTCAGATGGTGATGTTTTTGGTGAAGATCCTTCCAGGAAGATAGTTAGCCTCAATTTTGAATCTCTCTTGGATGGTAAGATTTTTTTTTTCAAGTAGCTTGAAAGTAGTTGCCCTGATAACCTGTTCTTGGGAAGACATCTGTAAATTTGTGGTTTATCCGCTAACGCATTACTATATGGCTTTTAAAAGATTTCTGGCAATGTGTTTTTCTTTGTGTTACAGAGGAAAAAGCTCCGCCCTCCTCATGTTTAGTCCAAAGACTCATCTTCCAGTTTATTGAAAGTCAGGGTTGCTGGCAGGGAAAGTGTCCCACGCTGTACTACTTACCCCAGGTAACGTCCCAGGAAAGCCTATAAGACTCTGGAAAACCATTAAATCTTTTCTGTCACAGAGAATAGGGCTGATACTGAGAACAAAAGCATCGTAATGAATGCTTCATCAGTGCAAATCAAAATGAATGTTCTGAGGTGCGAGGGGAAGTACCTGTCCCTAAACACAAGAGTCCTAAAAGCTGTGGTTTCTTTCTTGTTTGCTGCATTGTCTGCCTGTCTTAGTGATTTCTTAAAATCTTTTCTTTTTCTGCTAGTAGAAATTAAAGGATTGAGCTGAATGCCATTCTGCTTCCTAAAGAGTTAATGGATTCAGTTGCTAAGCCAAGCTTGGTGTTCCTGCCTGTCTGTGTACCCCTGTTGACAAAGCTGAAGGGAGAAACTGAAGGCAAAGAATGTCTATTTGTTGTTACACGTATTCAGTTTCATTTTCACATCCAAACTGAGATCGCAGTTAAACTGCTCTTCTGGTTGGTTAGTTGGGGGTTTTTGTATATTCTCTAGGAGCCTCAGTGCCAATGTGATTGCTTTTCTGATTGCCCACTTAGGTTCTCCATGACCTCTCTTCGGTGGTGAGTCAGTGCAAGATCTTAGGAGAGGAGATTGAATTTCTGGAGAGATGGGGTGGAAAATTTAATCTTCTGAAGACAGATATCAGTGACACAAAGTGAGTAACTGCAGGTGGAGTTTACACCAGTCTTTCTGAGAGTGTCTCTAGATCATCACGAACAAAACAGTGAAATACTTTCAATTTGGTTTTCTTGAAACTGAGATTTTTATGCTGCTATTTTTAACAACAATCTAACTTCTTTTAATGCAATTGCACTATAATACACAACTGCATGGAAATTAAGCTGTTCTTGGATTCAACCACTTCCTTTCTATCATGTAACCTCGCCTTCCTTGCTGCTTTCCTGTTTGACTTGACTGTCTCACTTAAAACTTTAGGCCAGAGCATAGCAATGCAAAGGAAACGGAGCCAAGACTTTACCTGTAGCTTAGTGCTTTGTTTCTTTTAGTCTTCTATTTGCTCCAGCCAAGCAGAATCAGTTGTTGAAGAACAAATGCACTTAAACTAAAGCTTATTTTCTTTAGTTTCCATTTTCTTATGCTACTTCCCAACTCTGTGGTACATCAAGTCCACAAAACGGATGGAAGAGCAGCCTGTGCTCAGGAAGTTGCAAACTGTGGGAGATTTACCTGGCAAGGACCTGGTTTATGTTTGTTCTAGATTACACTATTCCGAAGCATCTGCTTCCTGGGCATTATGTCCTTGGCAATGGTCTTACCCACATTCACAATAAAATTCAACTCTGACCTTCCTGCACGTTTTCATAGACCAGAGTACTGTGCTAGATGGAAATCTGGCTTGACTTAAATAGGGCTGGGATCAATCTTAGTCTTACGGAATTGGAGGTAAATCAGTCCTACTGTAAACTTCAGAAAACTTCAGCTATCTAGGAATATTTTACGTTAACTAGAAAGCTTATTTTTGATTACTACTTTATATTCTCCCATAATTTTTGAAAGGTTCTGTGAATTACATGTGTGTTAACGCTTTCTGTGAGGAAGCTGGGGTTTTGCATCCCAACTCGGTGTTAGAATGCTGATGGTATTAGAGTTACTGTTACTGTTAGTCTATGCTGGAACTCTTTAGAAGTTACTGAGCTTGTTGCATCAATTCCATCACTTGTTTTCCCTCCTGGAACCCAATTCAAAGGCAGTAGCAGTACATTTGAGTATTTTGTATTGATCTTGTTGTTTGTGTTTTTCGCATACAGAGTGAAGCTTCTGTTCTCCTCTTCCACAGCCTTTGCGAAGTTTGAGTTGACCCTCTCTCTGTCTGCCGACTACCCATCTGCTTCACTGCCTTTTACTGTCCAAAAACAAATTGGGAATATTGGGTGAGTTGAACAGAAAGACCCGCTCTGTATGACTTAAGTTTCAAAGCTAGGGATGGGGAGCTAAACGTTCCGTATCCTCTCACACACGTGTGATAATTCTGTCTTCGCCAGGGAGGAAGAAATTTCTGCTGTTCTGTCCAAGGTACCGACTGGTTACCACTATCTGCGGAGAATAGTCAGCTTGATTCATCAGAATTTGCACCAGGACCCTAAATGATTCACTAGATCTGCATGCAGGACTGAAGAAGTCAGACTGGATATTCTTTGATTTTTAGTCTTGTAAGAATTCAAGCTGTCTCTCACCAGAATGGGAGTGCTGTTAGCTACTCAGCTCTTCAGTAATCTTGTCTAATAATTGGTTGATATTCAGGATGCTTGGTGTAGGCCACAAGTTTTTATAAAAGCAGAGGTCTCTAAAGCGGAGAAGGAAGAATTTCTTACGTCTTTTACGAATCCAATCTGCCTTTTATCTTCTTTCAGCCACCAGTGGTCTCGGCCTCCTTGCATATATAGTCTTTCCTCGTATGGCTATTCTTCTGACATAGCATGCTAATTTTGTTCTGCGTTGATTTACAGCGCTCTTGTACAGAACAATGATGAGTTTTTTCTAAATTGACATCACTGGAATTTACTTTTGCTATCATTACTTCACTGCTTTGTAGCGTTTTAACATATCACGCCGTGTTTGATTTTCATCAGTTTCCTGGACCCCCTCCCAAAACGCAGAAACTATGGTCCTGCTTCTGACTAACCAAATAACCTGGCATAATTGTCCAGGTGGCCAGAGTCAGAAGGACTTTTGTCACGAAGACTAAAGGTCCCTGTGCTCGACCATAGACTTTGAGGTGCAACAGACTCAAAGCCATCAGGATCCATCTGCGCGATCCTCTCCAACGCAAAGTTTGTTCCACTGTCTTTACCCAGTACAGTCTGGTTCTTGGTTCTGATACGTTGTCCGAGTTTGTGATGCCTTAGGATTTTAGTGAGGAGGCTGAGCTATTTAAATTCAGGAGGTATCTGTAACATCACTGGTGCAGTCTAGATTACTTTTGTACATATATTGTATATTACTGTAGGTTGAGCTGTTGGAACCGATCTAATCCTGGTTGAGTTGATCGTGTGGAAGTGCCTACCACTCCTCAACTGTCCGTTCTGTAGGCAGATGCAAGCTTTTGTATCTCTGTAAAATATGTTGAATTTAAAAATGTTTTCACGTGTTTAAGTGTTTGCACGTTTTTGTCTTTTTACAAATTGTCCTTCCATTTGGAAGGTGAAAGTTCAATAAAAGTTTGAATTATTGCTCTTCCTTCTTCAAGTTGGGATTATTGGCTGCTCTAAAGCTTGTGACTGAAAATTCGCCTACTACTATTGGGGTAACTTTGTTAGCTGTTTGGGAGGACTTCTCATAATAAGAACTTGTGGGGTTTTTTTCTTGTGTGTCCTGGTGTTAGCTTTCTGCGGCCTGGGTTTCACAGAAGATTTATTTTGTTTTTAATTAGGAAAACAGTGCCTACATTGCAAATGACTTGGGGATTATACCTGGAATTACTTTTAAATTCCTATGATCGTTGTATCAGCATTATTAACCAGTAGAGGGTACTGCAGCAGTACTTCATCAGCATCCTTCAGCTTGGGCTTTTTTATTTGTCTGGCTCAGTTTCAGCGGATCCACAAGCTGAAGAATCTGGTAACGATGAAGCCTGAAGTGAGCTCTCCGGTAGAGTTTATTATATTGCGCTGGATGTCGAATCAAAGTAGCAGATGAAACAAAGCAAAACAAAGCCATGCATTTGCAGTAGAAAAAAAGGGATTAGGCAGAAATTAGGCAGTTCCAGGTTTGTATTTTATTTATTTGTGTACTTGACGCTCTTATTTAAACTCCTGTCACAGCATTAGCACTTCAAGATCATAGCATCTGTCATCTGTAGGACTCAATGTACTACTGTTAAAAATCTTCATAAAGATAATGCATTTACAAAAACCATTCTTTTGCAAGCCAAATTTTGTTGCAAATGCCATAACTAAAGCTTTTCACACGCAGTGCTTATTGTAACCATTGCTCAGTCGTAGAGCTGGATAGCCAATACCAGAGAGCTCTTACTTCCTCCCGCAACCCACCGCGATTCACGGAGCAAAGCTCAGATTTGATCTCCAGTTATGGCTGTGCCACTTTTTAAGGATGGGGGAAGAGGTAAGGGAGAAGAAATTAATTACTTTTCAAGAATTAATTTACTTTTCTAGGGGGGAAAAAAAAACACTCTATAGATGATGATTCTTGTTCGTATTTGGTAATAAATACCAGCTGTGAAATCACAAGCGCTATCGTGTTCTCATGCTAATACGGTCAGAACGTTGCTCTGACTATGGCTTGCTTTAATGATTAATTTATGGATTTTGGTACTAGTGCACATCGGGTTATTGCATTTAATTTAAAGCACTTGCTCTTGTACATTTGGAGATAATCCCTGCGCACTTATAAGTTCACCCGGCGTAAGTGTGAATCCCAGGAGAACCTCAGCCCCATCCAAGTTGTGTGTTAGGGGAAAGGGGCATTTTATGGCCCTTCAGCAGGGCTGACTCAAGACTGGTACCTTTGGGGATAAATGCAAAAGCCTCTTGTCATCTCCCTTTTGTCGTCTTAGATGCATATTCAATTCTTCAGCTCGTTGGCAAAAGGTTAAACAAAGAGGATGCAAATTATTTTGAATTATTAGTAATAGTCTGCTTTCATGTTCCCAACCTTAGTGTTCATGGGAAACATTCCAAAATCTGGACCGAGGACCGGAGCGCTAGTGGAGACCGCACCCACTTAAACGTATGGCAGTGCTTTGGGGAATGCCCAAAAGTAAAACAGGTGAGCGATGGGTTTTGTGAGTTAGAGTAAGGCGAAAGGAGGGTCTGGCGCTGGAGCACGTGTCGGGCTAGCCCGGCAGCTGGAGTAAATGCTGGTATCGAATCGCCTCATTTGCTGTGCCTCTGTCCCCAAGGCAGGGCACCTACCTCCTCCCTGTCCCCAAGGCAGGGCACCTACCGCCTCTCTGTCCCCAAGGCAGGGCACCTACCTCGAGCCGGGTTCCTTAGAGGGCATCATTGCTTCCCACTGCCGGAACAGCTGAGCACCTCTGAGCCCGAGCTCTGCAGGTTCCTCGTCATTTCTCCCTTGCAGCTCTAGCGCTACTTTGCTTCAGGAACAGGAGCTACTGCCACCACCGTTTGAGATCCCAGTGTTCCCGAGAGCTACGGTGGGGAAAAAGACTTCTGAGTGCAAAATAATTTCTAAATAGGATATTTATAAAAGATACAGCAGGTAAAGTCAAATTAACCGTTGGATCGTGGCATCCTGGCCTGGATCATGGCATCCTGGCCTGTATCAGGAATAGTGTGACCAGCAGGAGCAGGGCAGTGACCGTGCCCCTGTACTCCGTGCTGGTGAGGCCGCCCCTCGAATGCTGGGTTCAGTTTTGGGCCCCTCACTGCAGGAAAGATGTTGCGTTGCTGGAACATGTCCAGAGGAGAGCAACCAAGCTGGTGAGGGGTGTGGAGCACAAGTCATACGAGGAGCGGCTGAGGGAACTGGGGTTATTTAGCCTGGAGAAGAGGAGGCTGAGGGGAGACCTGATT
>NW_009260396.1:141070-141969 GCF_000687185.1 Egretta garzetta | reverse complement strand
TGGGATGGCAGGGTTAGGTTAACGGTTGGACTCGATGATCTCAAAGGGCTTTTCCAACCAAAGTGATTCTGTGATTCTATGACTTAGGTTCAACAACTCAGGCCTATATGCAAGCTCATCTGCTTTAATTCTCATAGCTTTTGTTTGTGAAGTTGTAAAATACATGGTGATGGGATTTAAGCCAGGAGAGGGACCACAGAAAGTACGTCCTGGGGTGTGAGGTTTTGAAGTGCCGCAGGGGTTTCAGTTTGTGCTGTCCGCTTGGATACCTGCATCTGCCGAGAGCCCCAGCGAGACTCACAACCTTCCCGTGGGATGTTCTCCCGCAGAGAGCTGGCTCTCAGGTAGATGTGGGGCCTTAAAATTAAACAAAGCCATCTTCCGCCGTGGGTCGGACGTGCTCTCCTAACAGCCCTTGGTTACAGGATTTCCATTCCGAATGCCGACAGTGTGCTCCTGGGGTAGCAAACCTCAGCCACGAGCATGGCGCACGCTGCCTTCCCGCGGCTGCCAGCGCCTGGGGCTGGGCTCCCCTGTTTGAGAAGAAGAAAATTAAGGTTTTTTTCTGAATGTACGCCCAGTATTTTTGCTGCTAAGGGTGACCGGGGTGGAAAGGCTGGAAGAAACTTAGCCTACACGCAGAGGAGTGTCCCCAGGCTCCTCTGTGAGCTGATCGCTGAAATTGCTACGTATAAAACATTGCGACTAGGATGATGGGGGGACTGGAGCATCTCCCCTAGGAGGAAAGGCTGAGGGAGCTGGGCTTGTTCAGCCTGGAGAAGAGAATGCGCTGCTGCGTGACCCCAATGCCACGAGAAATACCCAGAGGGTCCCACCGTGAGGAGCGATAGCTCGGAGGGTTCTGATCGGCGGGGGGGGGGACAGGTGGGGGGCGGGGG
>NW_009260396.1:139569-140418 GCF_000687185.1 Egretta garzetta | reverse complement strand
GCCCGGTGGGGGAGCCGCTGCTGCTCGGAGCTTGCAAATCCCGATTGCGGGGAACGGCTGGATTCATCGCTCACCTCGTGCACAGAGGCAGGAAGAGAAACTTCAGCTTCACGCTTCAGCTGTAAAGGGAACCAGGCATTTTTGGAGTCAGTGTCTCCAAACTGAAACATAAGAGGTTTCAGTTGAATATGAGGAAGAACTTCTTGACTTTGAGGGTGCCCGAGCCCTGGCCCAGGCTGCCCAGGGGGGCTGTGGAGTCTCCTTCTCTGGAGGTATTCAAAGCCCGCCTGGATGAAGTCCTGTGTAACATGCTCTAGGAGAACCTGCTTGAGCAGGGGGGTTGGACTGGGTGATCTCCCGAGGTCCCTTCCAACCCTTGCCATTCTGGGATTCTGTGAAAACACGTAACCCATGCTTTTATAGACTTTCTACATCACTGCTTAACCTGCATTTTTCTATAGCTGGTTTATTTTTCTGGAAAGGCAGGGGAAGTACCACCGATGGTGCTTCTTACTGATGAAAACGGGGTGTGAGGGCAAAGCACCTGCCTTTAGTGAGCGGAGCCGAAGGGTTGTGCTGGAAAAACCAAACCAGGCGAAAAACCAAACAAAAAACCAAACCAGGCGAAAAACCAAACAAAAAACCAAACCAGGCGAAAAACCAAACAAAAAACCAAACCAGGCGAAAAACAAGGCAAAAACCAAGGCAAAAAGGGAAAAAAAAAAAACCCAAAGGCCGGAGGAAGGCAGCCGGCGCTGCCGAGGGGGCTGTGTGCTCTACCTCTCGCCCCCCCCAGCCCGGAGCTGCCCCACCACACCCCGCGGCGTGCCCGTGCGGGGAGAGGGGCGC
>NW_009260396.1:124423-138669 GCF_000687185.1 Egretta garzetta | reverse complement strand
CCTAACGGCGGGACGGCAGGGTGAGGGTAGCGGCTGGCCTCAGGGATCCTAAAGGCCCCTTCCAACCCAAACGGTGCTGCGGTTCCGACAGCAAAGGGCCAGGCGGCTTCTAATGTTGCCACACAACTCGCTGCTAAAGTGAGCCGCCGCTGATAGCAAATTAATTTTGCTGCCTTATGCTCCTGTGGAGCTCACGGTTCGGCCCCTTTATTAATCCTTACCAGCCAACACGAGAGTGGTTTGGGTTTTTTTTTTCTGTTTTCAACGTTTAACATCACGCAGGGAGGCACACAGAAGAGGTTTCTCCCCGCGCTCGCGTGCCACAAGCTGAGAGGTACGGGAGGGGACGTGGTTTAGTGGTGGGATGGCAGGGTTGGGTTAAAGGTTGGACTCGATGATCTTAAAGGTCTTTTCCAACCAAAGTGATTCTATGAAAGCTATCACGTACTGCTTTGGATGATCTCTTAGTCCATTCTGCAACGCTTTGCCTGTGTGCCTTGGGTTAATGGTGGGTGCCCCGTCGCAGAGTTTCTTGGTTCTCTCCCAGCAGGGCTGTGCTGACGACGCGGGGCAATGGCTGTGCAGATGCAGTTCGAAGCAAATGCAGATACGTCGGCAGAGGAGGAGAGCTTTGGACCGCAGCTCATCTCTAGGTTAGAGGTAGGCAAGGAGTTAGCTCTAGAGAAAGTTATCAAGAAATCTGCTGTGGTCTTTTTCCTTAAACATGAGTTGTATCTGAAAATTGGGCTGCTAAATTCTTACTTGTGCTCTGCCAAAAAAAGCAAACCGAAACACAAACCCCAACATGTTAGCAGTTCTGCCTGGTGTTACGTTGCCTTGCTGCATACCCTTTCCTAACGCGTGTTGGTCGCCTCCAGCATCTATGAAACCAAACAGAAGGCTGTCTTCTGCCTCTTCTGGGCCATCTATATGGTTAGTAGCTTATGGAAGCATTTAACTGGTAAAAGGATGTTATTTTCTATGGTTCTTTGTGCGTAAGTGAATAGGGAGGTAACGTTCAATCTAAACAGAGTTTGATCCAAATCTGATTAAGGCAATGGAAGGTATTCACTGGAAGTTGGGTTGAGGTATTTGTGCTTTAGTGTGTCTTTTTTTCTCCTCTCCCTTGCAGCAATGTGGTATAAATGCAAACGATGTGAAGAAACTAGAGGAAGCTGGATTTCACACAGTTGAGGCTGTTGCTTATGCACCAAAGAAGGAGCTACTAAACATTAAAGGCATCAGCGAAGCCAAAGCTGACAAAATCTTGGTAAGGGTGTTATGGAAAAGCTTTAACCCAAGATACTGAGGAAGTTTATTTCTACTGGCTTAAAGTGTTGCGGTGGTTTTGGAAGGTCTCCATTAATGCTATATGGAGAAGGGCAGCAAGGATGATTAGAGGTGTGACGTGACTTCCGATGAGAAGAGACAAAAACCGCTAGGACTGGGTTTAAAATGCAAAGAGGAAGGGGCTATTAGAAAGGTCTGTAAAAATCGTGGAAGGTAGGGAGAATATGCCCGAGGTGGCCATTATTTCTAGCTCAGTGTTCTTCGCGATAAGAAGGCTTGTGGTAAGCCTAAAGCAATGGAAGTACGTTTTCACACAGGTTGTAATTAAGTTATGGAACTCCTTGTCCTGAGACACAGTGGCCATCTGTAGCATAAATTGGCTTAAAAAGGGGCTAAGTGCAATGTTTGTGGGGTGGCGCTCAGATCAGGAAGCTCGCTACCTGCCCCCAGAGGGGCCAGCAGACAGAGGGTCAGTCCCCTGTTCCCTGACTTGTTATGCTCTCCCCAAGCATCCACTGCCGGCAGTTGTCAAGGCAGAGGATGCTGCGTGGTGAACAACAGCTGTGCTGGGTCAGTCTAGTTCTTCTGTTAGGTTTTTCTTAAGTGTGTTAATTGTGTGCCTCAGGTGTTCGCCGTGAGACCTGGGGACTGAGAGCGAAGCCTGAGCTGTAATCTCACAGCGTCTTCTGGTTCAGAAGGCAGAGTTTCTGCCAAACTAGTTCTCAGTTACCAAAATCTGACCTAGCACAATGCTTCGCCCCAATACTTGTCTTACTTTGCATATTTATTTGCTACGGGGAAGACAGCATTCCTAAAGGCCATGTGTCCATCCTAGGCATTTCAAGTTTCACAGGGACAGAACTGAACTAAAAAGGTGGGGGGACGAGCGGGGGAAGAGTTCCATAAAATGCACAAAATGGATGTTGAAGCTTTTTCTTTGAGCAGAATTTCAGTTCTGGTCAGAGGTACAAACTAATATATGGTCTATAAAATAAAACTTATGCATCAGATTATGTAGGTGCTTTTCCATTTCACAAAATAGGAAACTGCAGTGTTAATTACTAGAGGGGATAAATGAATGGGATGAGTGCCCCTTGCACTGCTTAGTTTGGTTGTCTTTAGGCTGAAGCAGCTAAACTCGTTCCGATGGGTTTCACCACAGCAACGGAATTCCACCAGCGAAGGTCAGAGATCATCCAGATCACCACTGGCTCCAAAGAACTTGATAAACTTCTTCAAGGTAACAATTTTATTTCTCTCTATTGATTAGCCTTTGTTACCGGTTTGTTTTGTTTTGTTTTGTTTTTCTACAAACATGATCCTTGGACAAAAACCCTGAAGAAGCACAAGTTCTGGTTAAACACCAAAGTTCTGCTCCCTTGTATCACAATAGATTTTCTTTTCAAAGCTGTAGAAATAGTTCTAAAACCTTGTAGTCACAATGCAGTACCCAGAGCTGTTCGGTTTGGATGTTTCTAGGTTATTCTAGTCTATGACCTTGTTCAAGAAAACAAAACCAGGTATTGTCTTCTCCCCGTTCCTACTTGTAATCCAGAAATCAAAACAAGTCGCCTCAGCTTTTCACAGAATCCCAGAATGGCAAGGGTTGGAAGGGACCTCGGGAGATCATCTAGTCCAACCCCCCTGCTAAAGCAGGTTCTCCTAGAGCATTCTACACAGGACTTCATCCAGGCGGGGCTTAAATATCTCCAGAGAAGGAGACTCCACAGCCCCCCTGGGCAGCCTGGGCCAGGGCTCCATCACCCTTAGAGTAAAGAAGTTTTTCCTCATATTCAACTGAAACCTCTTATGTTTCAGCTTGCACCCATTGCCCCTAGTCCTGTTGCTGGACACCACTGCAAACAGACTGCTTCCATCCTCGTGGCTTCTGCCCTTAAGATATTTGTATGTGTTGATGAGGTCCCCTCTCAGTCTTCTCTTCTCCAGGCTGAACAAGCCCAGCTCCCTCAGCCTTTCCTCGTAGGGGAGATGCTCCAGTCCCCCCATCATCCTAGTTGCCCTCCTCTGGACTCTCTCCAGGAGTTCCTCATCTTTCTTGAACCGGGGAGCCCAGAACTGGACCCAGTGCTCCAGGTGGGGTCTCCCTGCTTCCCAGCAGGTCAGCCCCCAGCCTGGACTGGTGCATGGGGTTTGACCTCCCCAGGGGCAGCACTCGGCACTTGCCCTTGTTGACCTTCATCATGTTCCTCTCTGCCCAACTCTCCAGTCTGTCCAGGTCCCGCTGAACGGCAGCACAGCATCTTCAGAAATACACTTACCTAAATTCTTATCTGCCACATGAGCAAGCCTCAGTTTGAAAACCAGTTTTTCCCATTAGAGTGGTGAAACTTTTAACCAAAGTGTTTATCTGAGTCTCTGTAAATGCAATACTTTATACATGGTCTGTTTGAATATGTGGCCTTTTAAAAATTATTATTATTTGTATGTGTGTATTTATTTATTTATTTTCCCTTCAGGAGGAATAGAAACAGGGTCCATAACAGAGTTATTCGGGGAGTTTCGTACTGGAAAAACACAGTTGTGTCATACCCTGGCAGTAACCTGTCAAGTGAGTAGTCCGCTTTATTCAAGTATTCCGACCACACTGCTTTTGGGTATTTGCTGACTTGGGCCCTTTTCTCAACCAATACAATGTGATGCATACAAACAGCTGCAAAGAACGCGAGCATTTGCAGCACCCTTGGTTGTATGCGCAGCTTTCTAGGAGCTTTTGTTTTGTGCTTAATCTGCCTGCTAGGATTACTTCAGCAGCAGTTAAGTTTGTGACGGTTTTTGTTCATGTTTGACGTGTTCTGTAGCTCTTTTGCTTTTTTTTTTTTCTCATCAGTATTCTGACAGCAAGATTTAGCACCTTAGCCTTGTAGCGTAAGCCTGGCTCTCTCTTGAGGTGCTCTGGACTGCAGAGAACCTTTCTTACCACTAGGAGCATTGAAGAGAGAGAAGAAACTGTTGGGTTCAGACAGTGCCTTTGACTAGCTGCTTTTTTTCCTAACATATCCTAAGCTTACTTTGCTTTACTTCTCTAAAAGCCTTCAGCTGGCTCTTGCTGTCAAACAGGAGATCAGTTTGGAGTACCCTTTTTTTCTAATCTTGCTATAAACAACCAACAATGTTTATTACTTTCTAGAGGTTGCTGTTTCATAAAATATTAGAGGCTTTGGGCTTAATCTGATCGCTTAGTTAAGCCCCTTACGCCCCTAACCTTACCAGCTCAAAGTTAAGCACCTGTCCTCTTATGTAGGTATCAGATTGAAAACAGCCATCCATCTTCTTGCTTTTCCCAGATAAATATGACTTTAATCACAGTCGCTTGGTGTGTGATTTATCGTGTGGTATCAGCTGAGGGCGTAAGGCAATAACTGGATCACTTGTTGGTACTTTATTCCGTGTTTGTTGCTTTGCTTTCCCTTTAGCTTCCCATTGACCGAGGTGGTGGAGAAGGAAAAGCAATGTACATTGACACAGAAGGGACCTTCCGCCCAGAACGTCTTCTTGCTGTGGCTGAAAGGTCTGTACCCGGGGTTAGAGGATGGTAGCTGAAGAAAGGAATACATTTACTCGTGGGACAACTTCATTAGTTAATGAGGACCTCTGTGTATATTGGCCTGTCTCCTTAAATTCATGGGGCTGTGCAGTAGGAATGGTCCCTAGAAACACCAACCAAGCAAGCACCTTTCTGTGTTCTAGCCGTCTGCCTACCCGCAGGCACGTCAGACCCCTTCATCAGCTGTAGTTCATAAAGTTTCTTGTTTTAGATATGACAGCAGCTAACGTCATTGCCCCCGGAATATGGTGTCTTCACTTCTTACTCGCATCTCTTTCAAATTCAGTTTTACTGTTAGCGAAATACATTCAAAGATTTTTTTCTTAAATCCTGCCAGTAGCATTGCCTTGAAACAAAGATCCCTTTGTAAAAAGGTTATCGCAACAGCAGGGAAAATTCTCGTTAGGAAATGTGAGAGCAGCCACTGACCAGTTGAAAAGCTGTTTTTCATCTCCTGCCTCTATCTCAGAATGTTCTGACATCTTTTTTTATACCAATTGGAACGTAAAACTTAATTACCCAAATAAAACTTCCGCTGTCTGCACAGAGATTCTGGTTAGACTTTAAAAGCCTGAAGTACTGGTTCTGTACGTTAGAAAAGGAGCTGCTTCTGGTCTTGTGAGTCTTGAGGCTTTCTCAAAACTGATTCTATGGGGCTTAGTTCTCCGTGGTCGTTGTTTCAATTAAATATCAAGGTATATATGCAACTTCAGTGAACTTGGGTTGATTTATTCATCTTGCGGTGCTTATCAATTGCTGAAATTGCATTGGCTTGAACAGAAAAGTAGCCTGGCGCTTTGGGAGGGGATGTGAAGCGTGTCGTACCTGACGGACGGAGGAGAGGAATTGTAAGGGTGCAGAATGCAATTATTCAGATTAGAATTTAGGCCTAAGCTTTAGGTTAACAATTTCAAGTTGTATTGTAGTTTTAAAAAATATTTCCACCTAGATACTGATGAGAATTTTTGTGTCGATAAGCTGAGCGCTTGCTTCTGGAGGTCGCAGGATGACAAACGCTGTTTCCGAGCTGCAAGGCTGGGCTGATTTGAATACAGTGGCTCAGGTGGTCTGCAAAGATAAAATCCATCGGCCTGCTTTCTACTACACTTTTGCTAGTCTGGTTTAGGTTCATAGTTTTTCAGGCTGTGTGGTTTTTTGGTTTTTTTTTTTAAAAAACCTTTTCAAAAACTTTTGTGTAAATTTCCCAGCTTGAAAAGCAACCAGCCTCTCTTCTACTGTGCATTTACAGAAGCAAGGTTTATTTGCCAAGTGACCGTGTTTCTTTCAAGCAGCCTTCAACTACACTTCAAGGCCTGGCTTATCATTATAGATGTTTGCTCTAAAGTTCCTTTGTTTTTACCCTTCGTCATGCCTCAGCATGTATTTTTTTTCATGAAGTTTTTTTTTTTGCCAAGACCCCATGTGACCTGTTAGGCAAAGCTGCCTGCCTTATGCTGCAGGCTGATGCCACAGCGTGGCTGCTTTATAACACCCTGCTGCATAGCTAACAGTCTGTATGGGGCCGAAACTTAAGTTTTAATTTGGTTTAACAAGGCTCAATTCTGTGTGCTTCAGGCGGTCCTGCCGTTCCTTTTGCCCTGCGGTGCTGGCATCGGTGGCTCTTAGGCTGTAGGCTGGCGCAGAGCAGTTGCTCGTGTGGTTTGCTGCAGGGCAGCATCAATTGCTGGTGCTGGAACAGCGGAGAGGACAAGAAGGAGCAGCTGGAAGCAGAGAGGATGAAAGGGCAGGGCTGCTGCTTTTCAGTAGCTCCATGGATTTATGAGGTAAGGCCAGCATTTATGAGCCTTTCCATGACTGTAGGTAGAAAAAAAATCAAATAGGATTTAATACCAAACTGGTATGGCGTGCTAGCCCACAAGAGGTGCTTCCTTTTCATTATAGAGGGAGATGATCTAATCAACATGCCATCCTAAATGAACGCAGGAAGGTCAAGTTGTTGAAAAATAGTGAGCTGAAGATTTGTGTCAGTGCTGGATTTGGATGGTCTGTTACTGAAAGGCAAAAAAAAAAAATCTTTGGAAGACATTTTACACAGGTCCTAGAGGTTAATTTGACAGATGTTTGCTCTGGAAACATCTGGTATTACTATTCCTCTCCTCTCCTCTCTCCCCGCAGCTATTGTGTAATTGTCCCTCTGCAGGAAGCCGTTTCCCTCACTTTTTCGCTACTGGAAGGGAATGTGCACTTCCTCGTCCTCTGGGGACAGTGCCAACTAAATCCTGTTAACTCCCTTTGAAGACGATTCGGTCTAACCCTGCTGGCTTTCCCTGCAGCACGTAGAGGAGCACTGCCACGTTCCCTGTCGCCAGTGGCTATTTGGCAACAAACACCTCTTGGGTGCTGAAGAGGAAGTGAAATGATGTTTGCAGCAGTCATAGGTTCATCCGTAAGAGGGTGTCTGTGCGTGGCTGTAGGCAGAGAGTGCTTCTTCCAGGCATCATCCTCAGTCTCTTTCTTCAGCTCAGCTAGGATGGAGGCCAACCATCTTTCAGCTCCGTTCTTGCTGTAGGCTACTGATTTGCCAAGTGTTTGACGAGCACCCTTGACCTTAATCGTGGTATTTCAGCGTGGTCTTGCTTCAAAATGCCAGTCGGGGTTGGCTGGTTTTCCCCTTCAAACCTAAGGTGCAGTAGAATCATAGAATCATAGAATGTTTTGGGTTGGAAGGGACCCCTAGAGGTCATCTAGTCCAACCCCCCTGCAGTGAGAAGGGACACCGCTAACTAGATAAGTAGTAGCCTAGTAAGGTTGGATTACTTGATTTATTAATAGCTATCACGTGCAGTTAACAAAATTAATTGGTAACTACGATTCTAAAAGTGTACTGTTCAAAGCTATGCTTAGCCTAGAAGTCTAATTTCTACAGGAATGAGGGAGGGAGACATGAGGTGTCCAGCTGTGAAAAGCAGAACACAGAAATCAGAAAGATACTTTAATTCATGTTCTTAATTTGATGTATTTTGGTGTGACTTGAATCTTTCAGTGATGAAAGTCAAGTTCAGCTGTGCTGGTGTCATTAGAGTTTCAAACTGTGTCATGGTCCTTTGCTGGAGAACCCACTCTGACCTGGCTCTTCAGGTAGAATCTAAAAAATGGATTCTGTGACAACAGAAAAGTTTTGCACTCTTCTCCCAGGACACCTTGTCAACTGACCGTGTGCTTGTGTCCGTTGATGGGTGCTTCGGCATTCAGGGTACCATCGATACGTGCGCTCCGTTTAATTTGCTTCACGCAGACATTTTAGGTATGCCTCTCCAAAGTGCCTGTATGCTCATGCATGCGGAATGGGGAACAACTGGGAAGAATTAGACAACTGCGTGTGGTTTCAGGCTCACAGAGAAGCAGCGACCATGAGATGGAGGAGTTCAGCATCCTGAGATAGGTGCGAGGCATTAAGCAGGATCGCAGTACTGGGCTTCAGGAGAGTGGACTTTGTCCTCTTCAGGGGTCGCTTGGGAGAATGCCCTGGGACATGCTCTTTGAGTGAAGAGGGAGGTAGGAGAGCTGGCTGATGGTCAAGGATCAGCTCCTCCAAGTTCAAGAGCGGTCATCCTGTTGAACAGGAATCAAGCAAAGGCCTGTATGGATGAAGGAGCTCCTGTTAAACATAAAACAGAGGCATGCAGGAGGTGGGAGCAGGGAGAGGTGACCTGGGGGGAATATAGAGGCACTGTCCGAGCCTGCAGAAATGGGGTTAGGAAGGCCAAAGCTGTCTGGAGTTGAGTGTGGAGTTGAATGTCAAAGGCAGCAAGAAAAGGTTTTGGTGTTCAGCGTGGCCAAACATTAAAACAGGTTGCCCAGAGAGGTTGTGGAGAGACTGGGCGCAGTCCTGAGCCACCTCCTGCAGCAGATCCTGCTTGGAGCAGGGAGGGGAGTCAGACTGGTTGGTCCACAGGCATCCCTTCCACCTTCAAAGAGTCCGTCGTGCTAAGAAACGTGCTGTAGTGTGAAATGAAAAATGGGAACAAATTACATAGGTTCTTTCTCATGGCAAAAAACATGACTGCATTTCAGATGCAAGGAGGATAATCAACTGGTTCTCCAAATTTTAAGGGATTGCTCAAGGTGCCATATAAATAATTGAAGTGCAAGATGTTGAATGTAACTATCTTTTTATTTATTATTATTTTGGTAGTAAAACACTGGCAGAGGTGTCGCAGGTGGAAGGCTGTTTGTCACGGGGGTTTGTTTAGCAACATACGGCTTTTGGAATATTCCGTCCCAGAATGGTAGCTTTCCTTGCCTGTGGCTTTCTTTTGGGGAAAATGTCTGCTGTTCTATTTTACCATTGTTTCTCAGCAGGGAACTAGTCTTTAAAAATGGTTTCCCACCATTCTGTTCTCTTTTCATGATCAAGTTGTGTTGCGGTTTCTGCTGTCTGTTTTTACCTCTAAGACTCTCCCAGGAACGTGAATTTTTATTCTAGCCTTCAGGTAAGCCCGCTAGATAACTCCCCTTGATGAAGTTGTCACTTGAAGGTTTGGTGTGGTTTTTTTTTCCTTTCCCCACTGATTTCTCCAGGTATGGCTTGTCTGGCAGCGATGTCCTAGATAACGTGGCATACGCTCGAGGTTTTAACACAGATCATCAGACCCAGCTCCTGTATCAGGCATCTGCTATGATGGCTGAATCACGGTAAGGCGACCGATTCAGATGGAGCGATGTTTGTGCCAGTACATATACATACCATAAATCTGCCTGGAGGTGATGAACAAGTGCAAGAGAACCACAGATTAAGAAATTGCAAAACATCCAAGTAAATGTTTACTTCAAAAATTAACTTTTTTTTTGAAATATCCTTGCTTCCTCCAGTGCTCAGCTCTTTTAGATCAGGTTTTGTTATTCTCAAGCTGGACTATGCTTTGGCATACCCAGGTAATAAGCTTGGTGTGTCAGCAGCGAGCCAGTACCTCTTGCTGCTGAAATCCCGGATGACAGCGAGTGACTTGAACTGCGACAGCCGATACGACTTTACAAACAAGTGCCAGCCTGAAAAATGATTTTAAAGATCAGTAGAATTGCTTTCAGAAATAAAGAGGGTTGATTGGAGCACGCCAAGCCCCGAAGAAACCCGTGCAGACAGCTTTAGTTTGAAACTAAGATCTACCGGCCCGCTTTGGAGGGCGGGAGGTGATGGTATGAGGTGTACAGGAACCTGTCCACAGAATATTTGTGGTGTCAAAACATTAAATTCTGGGCTAGTTTGTAAGAGCACAATAAACCTGAGTTTTTAATCATGCAGCAGCTTTCTTTGCGGTTACTGGGTTTTATCGTATAGTTGGCAACCTGAGCATTACAGATCAAGTCAGTGTTGTTAAAAGCAGTAATTCTGCTCATGAGCAGGTTGAGGGGAGCTTACACCCGCACCCCTATGCAGCCGTACAGTTTGCTGGGTGCTATCACACGCCGGTGGAGGCATTACTCATGCCTGGAAATGTTATGAGCAGGTTGAGGGGAGCTTACACCCGCACCCCCTGTGCAGCTGTACAGTTTGCCGGGTGCTATCACACACCGGTGGAGGCGTTACTCATGCCTGGAAATGTTCATGAGAACCTTGTACTTTACCTTTTGCAGATACGCGTTGCTGATAGTGGACAGTGCCACAGCCCTGTACCGGACAGATTACTCGGGAAGGGGTGAGCTGTCAGCTAGGCAGATGCATCTGGCCAGGTTCCTGCGTATGCTTCTTCGACTTGCAGATGAGGTAAGCTATGAGCTTTGCTTTGTTGTCTGAAGGACTGGTGATCGGTTTTCTCTTCTCTTACAGCTTAGCTATTTTGTACAAACGGCTTTCTGCCCACCCAGTGTCTACTTCCATTTTGTTCCGAGCACCGTGATAGAGTGGTTCAGGAAAGCAGGGAGGGCAGCAGGCGTGCATGTGTTTTGTTTTGGTCCCCCCTCCGCCTTTGTTCAGATTGTGGAAAATCAAATGCATTTGTTGCTTTTCTGCTGACAGTTTGGCGTGGCAGTCGTGATCACTAACCAAGTGGTAGCGCAAGTGGATGGAGCAGCCATGTTTGCCGCAGACCCCAAAAAACCCATTGGAGGAAATATCATAGCACATGCTTCCACCACGAGGTGAGAGAGCTGATTTCATCTTCCGTCTGCCTTGCGTTGGAAGGTTTTATGAAACTAGCAAAGTACCTTTTGCATTCTGGGTTTCTACCCAGCCTGTCGAGGGCAAGTCCAGCTGCTTCTCCACGCTGAATGCTACCCTGAGCCTCGTTAATCTGCAGTAAAACCGACGCAACATTTTCAGGTGTTCTTACAGCTCCGCAGCGTGCTGTGTTCATGTACTAACGTAATGTTTTCATGGCAATGATTTACTGAAAGCGGGCTTGTACGCCCTTTCCTATTTTGTTTCCTTCTCCCTATTAGGCTGTATCTGCGAAAAGGCCGAGGTGAGACCAGAATATGTAAAATTTACGACTCTCCTTGCCTTCCCGAGGCTGAAGCAATGTTTGCTATTAATGCTGATGGAGTGGGAGATGCTAAAGACTGAAGACTCAGCTTCATTTCCCGTGTGACCCAAGACCGGGTGTCCATAACCCAAGACCGGGCTCCTTTCTTCGTGGCACCTTACAGATGCTTTCCCCACTCAGATGCTGGCAGAGGAACCTCTTGTATTTCGGCACAGAGGTCCATCAGGTGAATACACTCTGAGACCCCTCTAGAGGGATCCACCCTCTCGGGCTTTGGGCACGTGTTAGCTTAGCGCGGTTTCTTGAGCGCGCTTTCGGAGGACTGTAGCTTTTGTATTTTCCTCACGGCTGTTGCCCCAGCTGGATTCTGCCAGTGGACATAGCGCAGTCAAATCTGAGAGTATGTGGCCATAGCTCATCACTTGGTGAATTTGAAGTAGCATTGGTGGGTTCGTCAAATGAGAAAAGTGGTGATTTAAATACTTAATGGATTGCTTTAATTATAAAATAAAGCGGGATGCTATTCCCCAGGAAGAGCTCGAGGCTATTGCTGGGACTGATGACTATCGCAGTCCGTCTTCTTCCTGTTAATTTTGGTTTGGATACTGCAACACGCTGGGTTTGGGGAACTGTTAATTTACATTTCAGTGTTTGGGTTTTTTTGGTTTTTTTGGTTTTTTGTTTTTTTATTTCACTCATTCTCTGTGGAAATCTGCTTTTAATAAAAAGGACCATGAAAGTGTTGACGACATCACAGGTTTCTGGGGTTCAGCCAGGTGTTAATTCAGACCAGGGCACATTTCATCTGTGGGTAGGGAGACGATGCATAAGTCTCAGCCTGGATTTTTTTTCCTCCTCATGCTAATGAAACATCATCTGCTGGATTTGGGCTGTGCGGTGCAGCTGTCCCCATGCCCTGTTAGGGGTCTTGTAAGAGGTTTTTGAAGTTAGAAAGGTTCTTTAACATTATGCAATGTTTTTTTGTAAGCGAAGATTTGTGAGCTACTCTAAACTTGATTAAAGAGAATAATATCCTAGTGGTGGTTGGCAGCAAAAAATATTTTCCTCATTCTTTTTCCCTGGCACCGTTTTTCTGGGACAAACAATGCAGAATACAGAAGGGTGGGATCCAGCCGCCTCTTAGTGGCTAGCAGGCGTCAGCTACATTTATTCAGGTGCGTAAATGCCTCTGCTATATTGACTGCTAAATCTGATGGGATGGCAAGTTGTTTGCTGTCTTGTTTCTAGCTGAACGCCTTTGTTCTTAAATTCTGCGTAGCCACCCAGTGCCTGCTGTTCTGCTCGCAAGGTGGGCCCAAAGGGCCGCTGCTGTCCCCGTTGCCTGCAGCTGAGGTTCAAGCATCAAAACTCGCATTAGAATGTTAACTAGGGGATTAAATTGGGGTGGGGCTCCTCGGGAAGCAAGGGGGATGTTCAGTCTCTTTAGCGACAGAGGTTCGGCACATGCTGGCCCTCACCCTACCCGAGTACAACCGTGATCGCTGTCACCTGACATGACCAGTTCTAAGATCCCGTTGTTGAACCTTTTTTTTTTTTATAATTTTTTTTTTTTCCCCCTTTTCAAAGCCTGCTTAGGAGTTTAAACAACTAAGATCACATCCGCAGCCCTCGCTGGTCACTGATTTTTCCAATAGCCTGCAGCGCTGCTCTCAGGGTTGTAGCCTTGAGGGGGAGAGAGGAAAGGTGAAGAAACTAGGAAATATTTGTTCCTCTCTAAGCTCTTACAGGGCCTAGGCTCTGAGCTGGAGGGTGGTTTTGTTTCTTTTAAACACAAGGACCTTTTTCCAAAGTTCTTTCTCTTCTTAGGACGTTCCTGGGGCAGCTGCCCGGGCGTGTATTTCCACGCAGGGTTAAGTTGCTTATGACCCAATGCTGCGAAACGCTGATTAAATAAGCTTATTGTCAACAAGGCTTTAACCTCAAGGGCTGTAATTAATATCCCTTTAGTAAACATCCTTCCTGCTCTCCCCTTGAAATACTTCTCTTAGTGTTTCCCCCAAAGTTCCTCTCCGGGCAGTGGAATACTGTTAGAAATCACATTCGCTTTTAAATTCTGCAGGGTTTGTGTGTGTGTTTGCACAATCGTCTGGCTCACGTTCACCCGTTTGAACCCGTGTCTAAGGCTGATGAGGAATTTATAACCGAACCCAAACGTGTGCAGCTCTCTGTCCCTCGCTCTGAGCTGCCCCTGCCCCTACCAGAGCCCGACAGAGCGCGGTTTGATAAATTAAAAGGACACAGCCAGAGCCTGCGGTGCTCTGTTCCCATGTTTCCCTCGGGCGCTGTCAGCCCCCTACCAGCTCCCAGCTTTGCAGCACGGGTTCGTCACCAGTGGCGCATCTGGTTTGAATTTCCAACAGAGCTGGTGGCGCCCTTGGCTCCACAACCTGTGCCTTGCACACGAATTAAAACCCCCTCGCAGTACGCACGCCCAGCACAGAGACCCCAAGGAGCGAAGCAAGGCTCCGGGGGGGAAGGACACGAGCCTGAGGGCACATCGAGAAGCATTCCCCTCTTTGCCTTAGCCCAGAGCAGCCATGGCTCCCTGCGGGCTGGCGGCGTGGCCCTGTGTGGAGTCAGCTGGCATTTCCCCACCACCCAGCTTTAGAACCAAATGCCAGATTTTTTTCAGCTGTGGTGGTGCAAGCATAAAGCGCTGCTCGGTGGCTGCACTTCTGCCTCTTTGCAAATGCAGGAGCCCGCCACGGGGCAGTGGCGCTTCCCTGGGATGTGGTCTTAATTACGGGGAGGGTTCTTCGTTAAATCATAGAATGTTTTGGGTGGGAAGGGACCCCTAGAGGTCACCCAGCCCAACCCCCCTGCAGGAGCAGGGACACCTTGAACCACATCAGGTTGCTCACAGCCCCGTCCAACCTGGCCTGGAATGTTCCCAGGGATGGGGCCTCCACCCCCTCTCTGGGCAACCT
>NW_009260396.1:122513-123697 GCF_000687185.1 Egretta garzetta | reverse complement strand
GGACACCACTTGTCACCGGTCTCCATCCGGACATTGTGCCGTTGACCACTACCCTCTGGACACGACCATCCAGCCAGTTCCTTATCCACCGAACAGTGCACCCATCAAATCCATAGCTCTCCAATTTAGAGAGAAGGATGTTGGGGGCGACCATGTCAAAGGCTTTGCAGAAGTCCAGAGAGATGACGTCCATTGGTTTTCCTTTGTCCACTGTTGTCACACCATCATCGAAAGTCACTAGGTTCGTCAGGCAGGACTTGCCCTTGGTGAAGCAAAGCGGCCAGACCGGGGCATACGCCTTATGTTATCTCCCTCCCATACGCCCAGTGCCTCAGTTTCCCCACCGAGACCTGATGTAGTGCCCAAAGCCTCAGGGAACGCTTCGTTATTTTCACTACATAATTAACCCACACAAACTCTTACCAGGGTTTGACATATGCTGCTGACCGTGGCCGAGAGCCTGCGTTGGTCTTGGCCACCGTGTTTCTCCTCCTTCTCCTTCTCCTCCTCCTCCTCCTCCTCCTCCTTCTTCTCCTCTCCTCCTCAGAAGGTCGATGTGTGCTCACGTGCTCGAGATGCGGCGCTGAGGCGCCCTCCTTCCTGGCACAGCCCTGGCGCTTGGTGGTGCAGAACTGCACGGACAAATTGTCGTCTCCCATGGACAGTCGACCACGTCCCTTTCAGGCCGCTCCAGCCTTAGTTTTTCAGGAGAAACTTTAAAATACGCATCGGTGTCTCCGCGCCGTAGCACTGCATCATCCTGTGCCCCGTCCCGCTCACGTGGGCTGCGCCCTCTTCCAGGAAAGGCAGAAGACACCTGCGTCACCCAGCCACGTCCTGCGGCCTTCAGCAAAGGTGGGAGCGCGTGGTATTTGTTTGGCAGTGTGCCCAGGTGGCCAAGAAGGCCAATGGCATCCTGGCTTGTATCAGGAATAGCGTGGCCAGCAGGAGCAGGGCAGTGACCGTGCCCCTGTACTCCGTGCTGGTGAGGCCGCCCCTCGAATGCTGGGTTCAGTTTTGGGCCCCTCACTGCAGGAAAGACGTTGCGTTGCTGGAACATGTCCAGAGGAGAGCACCAAAGCTGGGGAGGGGTCTGGAGCACAAGGCTTACGAGGAGCGGCTGGGGGAGCTGGGGTTGTTTAGTCTGGAGAAGAGGAGGCTGAGGGGAGACCTGATCGCCCTCT
>NW_009260396.1:122017-122428 GCF_000687185.1 Egretta garzetta | reverse complement strand
AGGAGAGATGAGGTGCTGAGGGACAGGGTTTAGTGGTGGGATGGCAGGGTTGGGTTAACGGTTGGACTCGATGATCTCAAAGGTCTTTTCCAACCAAAGTGATTCTATGATTCTAAATAGACGACATGAGGGAGGATTTCATAGCTGGAACCTCGGGGCTTCGAGCGAATGCAGAAGGGAAGGAAAACCGAGGGAACGCCGCAGCTTGGAGTCACACCCAGGCTGTTTAGCGCCTCCCGCCAGGGACCCACGGCAAAGCCAAGGATTCCAGCGCCAGTCTGGGAACGTTTCTATTCTTCCCACGCAGCAAATGACAGCGAGCTGGTGCTCCGGGGCACGAGGGGTTGGGTGCTGGATGGGTCCTGGGGCCTCAAGTTGTGCCAGGGCAGGGTGAGGTTGGCCATGGGGAAC
>NW_009260396.1:113582-121898 GCF_000687185.1 Egretta garzetta | reverse complement strand
GTAGGGACGGGGTTTGGGGGTGGGATGGCAGGGGTAGGGGAACGGCTGGGCTGGGGGAGCTTAAAGGGCTTCTCCAACCCAAACGGTTCTGGGATTCCGTAGGGAGGCGTGGGGGGATGGGAGGTGGTATAGCTTCACCCCTTTCCAGAAAATAAACTGTGAGACTTCAGCTTTCACTTAAAATCACTCATTTTTATTAAACTGATTGTACTCCGCTGCTCCTTAAGCTTAGCCCGGAGCGTTGGATTTTCCTTGGGCAGGGGCCCGTTTGTAAGGTAACTTGCTTGCGCTTGTTTCTGTGTCCGTATCTCGTATAAAATAGGACCCTTTACTCGCTGGTAGTCCAGTTTAAAAAACTTCCAAATCTGCCAGAAAAAAAGGTACAACCACGAGTACAACTGTGTGTAAACCTCCCCTCCACCCCAGGGAAAGGCTTTGCTGGAGTAAAAACTGCGAAGAAACCGAATCTTTGAGCCCAGCTGGCCAGGGCGAAGGAGCACCAGCGCCTCTCCAGCTTGAGACCCTCAGCGCCGCGTCACGCCCCGGCCAGGCGGGGAATGAACGCTCGTACGCCTCGGTTAAGCCAGGCGTGGGACAGAAAGTGCAATGGAAGCCAGGTCAGGGGCGCGAGTGTGCGAACGGAGGGCAGAGCACAGCAGCCACGGAACGGCACAGAGAGCGGGGCGGCACGGGAGGGCTCCAAAGGGGCTCCTGGGGCGCAGAGGAGGTCGTGGTGAGCAGAGGGTGGTTGTGGTGTGCAGAGGATGGTCATGGTGAGGTTGTGGGGAGCAGAGGGTGGTTGTGGTGAGCAGAGGATGGTCATGGTGAGGTTGTGGTGAGCAGAGGGTGGTTGTGGTGTGCAGAGGATGGTCATGGTGAGGTTGTGGGGAGCAGAGGACAGTTGTGGTGAGCAGAGGATGGTCATGGTGAGGTTGTGGTGAGCAGAGGACGGTCGTGGGGAGCCGAGGATGGTCATGGTGAGGTCGTGGGGAGCAGAGGACGGTCGTGGGGAGCAGAGGACGGTCGTGGGGAGCAGAGGACGGTCGTGGGGAGCAGAGGGTGGTTGTGGTGTGCAGAGGATGGTCATGGTGAGGTTGTGGGGAGCAGAGGGTGGTTGTGGTGTGCAGAGGATGGTCATGGTGAGGTTGTGGGGAGCAGAGGGTGGTTGTGGTGTGCAGAGGATGGTCATGGTGAGGTTGTGGGGAGCAGAGGGTGGTTGTGGTGTGCAGAGGATGGTCATGGTGAGGTTGTGGGGAGCAGAGGGTGGTTGTGGTGTGCAGAGGATGGTCATGGTGAGGTTGTGGGGAGCAGAGGGTGGTTGTGGTGTGCAGAGGATGGTCATGGTGAGGTTGTGGGGAGCAGAGGGTGGTTGTGGTGTGCAGAGGATGGTCATGGTGAGGTTGTGGGGAGCAGAGGGTGGTTGTGGTGTGCAGAGGATGGTCATGGTGAGGTTGTGGGGAGCAGAGGGTGGTTGTGGTGTGCAGAGGATGGTCATGGTGAGGTTGTGGGGAGCAGAGGGTGGTTGTGGTGTGCAGAGGATGGTCATGGTGAGGTTGTGGGGAGCAGAGGGTGGTTGTGGTGTGCAGAGGATGGTCATGGTGAGGTTGTGGGGAGCAGAGGGTGGTTGTGGTGTGCAGAGGATGGTCATGGTGAGGTTGTGGGGAGCAGAGGGTGGTTGTGGTGTGCAGAGGATGGTCATGGTGAGGTTGTGGGGAGCAGAGGGTGGTTGTGGTGTGCAGAGGATGGTCATGGTGAGGTTGTGGGGAGCAGAGGGTGGTTGTGGTGTGCAGAGGATGGTCATGGTGAGGTTGTGGGGAGCAGAGGGTGGTTGTGGTGTGCAGAGGATGGTCATGGTGAGGTTGTGGGGAGCAGAGGGTGGTTGTGGTGTGCAGAGGATGGTCATGGTGAGGTTGTGGGGAGCAGAGGGTGGTTGTGGTGTGCAGAGGATGGTCATGGTGAGGTTGTGGGGAGCAGAGGGTGGTTGTGGTGTGCAGAGGATGGTCATGGTGAGGTTGTGGGGAGCAGAGGGTGGTTGTGGTGTGCAGAGGATGGTCATGGTGAGGTTGTGGGGAGCAGAGGGTGGTTGTGGTGTGCAGAGGATGGTCATGGTGAGGTTGTGGGGAGCAGAGGGTGGTTGTGGTGTGCAGAGGATGGTCATGGTGAGGTTGTGGGGAGCAGAGGGTGGTTGTGGTGTGCAGAGGATGGTCATGGTGAGGTTGTGGGGAGCAGAGGGTGGTTGTGGTGTGCAGAGGATGGTCATGGTGAGGTTGTGGGGAGCAGAGGGTGGTTGTGGTGTGCAGAGGATGGTCATGGTGAGGTTGTGGGGAGCAGAGGGTGGTTGTGGTGTGCAGAGGATGGTCATGGTGAGGTTGTGGGGAGCAGAGGGTGGTTGTGGTGTGCAGAGGATGGTCATGGTGAGGTTGTGGGGAGCAGAGGGTGGTTGTGGTGTGCAGAGGATGGTCATGGTGAGGTTGTGGGGAGCAGAGGGTGGTTGTGGTGTGCAGAGGATGGTCATGGTGAGGTTGTGGGGAGCAGAGGGTGGTTGTGGTGTGCAGAGGATGGTCATGGTGAGGTTGTGGGGAGCAGAGGGTGGTTGTGGTGTGCAGAGGATGGTCATGGTGAGGTTGTGGGGAGCAGAGGGTGGTTGTGGTGTGCAGAGGATGGTCATGGTGAGGTTGTGGGGAGCAGAGGGTGGTTGTGGTGTGCAGAGGATGGTCATGGTGAGGTTGTGGGGAGCAGAGGGTGGTTGTGGTGTGCAGAGGATGGTCATGGTGAGGTTGTGGGGAGCAGAGGGTGGTTGTGGTGTGCAGAGGATGGTCATGGTGAGGTTGTGGGGAGCAGAGGGTGGTTGTGGTGTGCAGAGGATGGTCATGGTGAGGTTGTGGGGAGCAGAGGGTGGTTGTGGTGTGCAGAGGATGGTCATGGTGAGGTTGTGGGGAGCAGAGGGTGGTTGTGGTGTGCAGAGGATGGTCATGGTGAGGTTGTGGGGAGCAGAGGGTGGTTGTGGTGTGCAGAGGATGGTCATGGTGAGGTTGTGGGGAGCAGAGGGTGGTTGTGGTGTGCAGAGGATGGTCATGGTGAGGTTGTGGGGAGCAGAGGGTGGTTGTGGTGTGCAGAGGATGGTCATGGTGAGGTTGTGGGGAGCAGAGGGTGGTTGTGGTGTGCAGAGGATGGTCATGGTGAGGTTGTGGGGAGCAGAGGGTGGTTGTGGTGTGCAGAGGATGGTCATGGTGAGGTTGTGGGGAGCAGAGGGTGGTTGTGGTGTGCAGAGGATGGTCATGGTGAGGTTGTGGGGAGCAGAGGGTGGTTGTGGTGTGCAGAGGATGGTCATGGTGAGGTTGTGGGGAGCAGAGGGTGGTTGTGGTGTGCAGAGGATGGTCATGGTGAGGTTGTGGGGAGCAGAGGGTGGTTGTGGTGTGCAGAGGATGGTCATGGTGAGGTTGTGGGGAGCAGAGGGTGGTTGTGGTGTGCAGAGGATGGTCATGGTGAGGTTGTGGGGAGCAGAGGGTGGTTGTGGTGTGCAGAGGATGGTCATGGTGAGGTTGTGGGGAGCAGAGGGTGGTTGTGGTGTGCAGAGGATGGTCATGGTGAGGTTGTGGGGAGCAGAGGGTGGTTGTGGTGTGCAGAGGATGGTCATGGTGAGGTTGTGGGGAGCAGAGGGTGGTTGTGGTGTGCAGAGGATGGTCATGGTGAGGTTGTGGGGAGCAGAGGGTGGTTGTGGTGTGCAGAGGATGGTCATGGTGAGGTTGTGGGGAGCAGAGGGTGGTTGTGGTGTGCAGAGGATGGTCATGGTGAGGTTGTGGGGAGCAGAGGGTGGTTGTGGTGTGCAGAGGATGGTCATGGTGAGGTTGTGGGGAGCAGAGGGTGGTTGTGGTGTGCAGAGGATGGTCATGGTGAGGTTGTGGGGAGCAGAGGGTGGTTGTGGTGTGCAGAGGATGGTCATGGTGAGGTTGTGGGGAGCAGAGGGTGGTTGTGGTGTGCAGAGGATGGTCATGGTGAGGTTGTGGGGAGCAGAGGGTGGTTGTGGTGTGCAGAGGATGGTCATGGTGAGGTTGTGGGGAGCAGAGGGTGGTTGTGGTGTGCAGAGGATGGTCATGGTGAGGTTGTGGGGAGCAGAGGGTGGTTGTGGTGTGCAGAGGATGGTCATGGTGAGGTTGTGGGGAGCAGAGGGTGGTTGTGGTGTGCAGAGGATGGTCATGGTGAGGTTGTGGGGAGCAGAGGGTGGTTGTGGTGTGCAGAGGATGGTCATGGTGAGGTTGTGGGGAGCAGAGGGTGGTTGTGGTGTGCAGAGGATGGTCATGGTGAGGTTGTGGGGAGCAGAGGGTGGTTGTGGTGTGCAGAGGATGGTCATGGTGAGGTTGTGGGGAGCAGAGGGTGGTTGTGGTGTGCAGAGGATGGTCATGGTGAGGTTGTGGGGAGCAGAGGGTGGTTGTGGTGTGCAGAGGATGGTCATGGTGAGGTTGTGGGGAGCAGAGGGTGGTTGTGGTGTGCAGAGGATGGTCATGGTGAGGTTGTGGGGAGCAGAGGGTGGTTGTGGTGTGCAGAGGATGGTCATGGTGAGGTTGTGGGGAGCAGAGGGTGGTTGTGGTGTGCAGAGGATGGTCATGGTGAGGTTGTGGGGAGCAGAGGGTGGTTGTGGTGTGCAGAGGATGGTCATGGTGAGGTTGTGGGGAGCAGAGGGTGGTTGTGGTGTGCAGAGGATGGTCATGGTGAGGTTGTGGGGAGCAGAGGGTGGTTGTGGTGTGCAGAGGATGGTCATGGTGAGGTTGTGGGGAGCAGAGGGTGGTTGTGGTGTGCAGAGGATGGTCATGGTGAGGTTGTGGGGAGCAGAGGGTGGTTGTGGTGTGCAGAGGATGGTCATGGTGAGGTTGTGGGGAGCAGAGGGTGGTTGTGGTGTGCAGAGGATGGTCATGGTGAGGTTGTGGGGAGCAGAGGGTGGTTGTGGTGTGCAGAGGATGGTCATGGTGAGGTTGTGGGGAGCAGAGGGTGGTTGTGGTGTGCAGAGGATGGTCATGGTGAGGTTGTGGGGAGCAGAGGGTGGTTGTGGTGTGCAGAGGATGGTCATGGTGAGGTTGTGGGGAGCAGAGGGTGGTTGTGGTGTGCAGAGGATGGTCATGGTGAGGTTGTGGGGAGCAGAGGGTGGTTGTGGTGTGCAGAGGATGGTCATGGTGAGGTTGTGGGGAGCAGAGGGTGGTTGTGGTGTGCAGAGGATGGTCATGGTGAGGTTGTGGGGAGCAGAGGGTGGTTGTGGTGTGCAGAGGATGGTCATGGTGAGGTTGTGGGGAGCAGAGGGTGGTTGTGGTGTGCAGAGGATGGTCATGGTGAGGTTGTGGGGAGCAGAGGGTGGTTGTGGTGTGCAGAGGATGGTCATGGTGAGGTTGTGGGGAGCAGAGGGTGGTTGTGGTGTGCAGAGGATGGTCATGGTGAGGTTGTGGGGAGCAGAGGGTGGTTGTGGTGTGCAGAGGATGGTCATGGTGAGGTTGTGGGGAGCAGAGGGTGGTTGTGGTGTGCAGAGGATGGTCATGGTGAGGTTGTGGGGAGCAGAGGGTGGTTGTGGTGTGCAGAGGATGGTCATGGTGAGGTTGTGGGGAGCAGAGGGTGGTTGTGGTGTGCAGAGGATGGTCATGGTGAGGTTGTGGGGAGCAGAGGGTGGTTGTGGTGTGCAGAGGATGGTCATGGTGAGGTTGTGGGGAGCAGAGGGTGGTTGTGGTGTGCAGAGGATGGTCATGGTGAGGTTGTGGGGAGCAGAGGGTGGTTGTGGTGTGCAGAGGATGGTCATGGTGAGGTTGTGGGGAGCAGAGGGTGGTTGTGGTGTGCAGAGGATGGTCATGGTGAGGTTGTGGGGAGCAGAGGGTGGTTGTGGTGTGCAGAGGATGGTCATGGTGAGGTTGTGGGGAGCAGAGGGTGGTTGTGGTGTGCAGAGGATGGTCATGGTGAGGTTGTGGGGAGCAGAGGGTGGTTGTGGTGTGCAGAGGATGGTCATGGTGAGGTTGTGGGGAGCAGAGGGTGGTTGTGGTGTGCAGAGGATGGTCATGGTGAGGTTGTGGGGAGCAGAGGGTGGTTGTGGTGTGCAGAGGATGGTCATGGTGAGGTTGTGGGGAGCAGAGGGTGGTTGTGGTGTGCAGAGGATGGTCATGGTGAGGTTGTGGGGAGCAGAGGGTGGTTGTGGTGTGCAGAGGATGGTCATGGTGAGGTTGTGGGGAGCAGAGGGTGGTTGTGGTGTGCAGAGGATGGTCATGGTGAGGTTGTGGGGAGCAGAGGGTGGTTGTGGTGTGCAGAGGATGGTCATGGTGAGGTTGTGGGGAGCAGAGGGTGGTTGTGGTGTGCAGAGGATGGTCATGGTGAGGTTGTGGGGAGCAGAGGGTGGTTGTGGTGTGCAGAGGATGGTCATGGTGAGGTTGTGGGGAGCAGAGGGTGGTTGTGGTGTGCAGAGGATGGTCATGGTGAGGTTGTGGGGAGCAGAGGGTGGTTGTGGTGTGCAGAGGATGGTCATGGTGAGGTTGTGGGGAGCAGAGGGTGGTTGTGGTGTGCAGAGGATGGTCATGGTGAGGTTGTGGGGAGCAGAGGGTGGTTGTGGTGTGCAGAGGATGGTCATGGTGAGGTTGTGGGGAGCAGAGGGTGGTTGTGGTGTGCAGAGGATGGTCATGGTGAGGTTGTGGGGAGCAGAGGGTGGTTGTGGTGTGCAGAGGATGGTCATGGTGAGGTTGTGGGGAGCAGAGGGTGGTTGTGGTGTGCAGAGGATGGTCATGGTGAGGTTGTGGGGAGCAGAGGGTGGTTGTGGTGTGCAGAGGATGGTCATGGTGAGGTTGTGGGGAGCAGAGGGTGGTTGTGGTGTGCAGAGGATGGTCATGGTGAGGTTGTGGGGAGCAGAGGGTGGTTGTGGTGTGCAGAGGATGGTCATGGTGAGGTTGTGGGGAGCAGAGGGTGGTTGTGGTGTGCAGAGGATGGTCATGGTGAGGTTGTGGGGAGCAGAGGGTGGTTGTGGTGTGCAGAGGATGGTCATGGTGAGGTTGTGGGGAGCAGAGGGTGGTTGTGGTGTGCAGAGGATGGTCATGGTGAGGTTGTGGGGAGCAGAGGGTGGTTGTGGTGTGCAGAGGATGGTCATGGTGAGGTTGTGGGGAGCAGAGGGTGGTTGTGGTGTGCAGAGGATGGTCATGGTGAGGTTGTGGGGAGCAGAGGGTGGTTGTGGTGTGCAGAGGATGGTCATGGTGAGGTTGTGGGGAGCAGAGGGTGGTTGTGGTGTGCAGAGGATGGTCATGGTGAGGTTGTGGGGAGCAGAGGGTGGTTGTGGTGTGCAGAGGATGGTCATGGTGAGGTTGTGGGGAGCAGAGGGTGGTTGTGGTGTGCAGAGGATGGTCATGGTGAGGTTGTGGGGAGCAGAGGGTGGTTGTGGTGTGCAGAGGATGGTCATGGTGAGGTTGTGGGGAGCAGAGGGTGGTTGTGGTGTGCAGAGGATGGTCATGGTGAGGTTGTGGGGAGCAGAGGGTGGTTGTGGTGTGCAGAGGATGGTCATGGTGAGGTTGTGGGGAGCAGAGGGTGGTTGTGGTGTGCAGAGGATGGTCATGGTGAGGTTGTGGGGAGCAGAGGGTGGTTGTGGTGTGAGCCCCCCCCCCAACACCAAGCAGAAAAGAAACCGCCTCTGCTGGGAGCTCTTTAATTTCCTTTTCAAATAGCTTGTTTAATTAATAATGAATAGCCTAATTAACGACCAGTGGCTTAATTTCAACAGCTTAATTCTCTATTTCCAGTCCCGTGAAGACCGGACCCTTGTAGCCAAACCCCAAAGCTTCCAACCTTGACGGATTTAGCTGACATTTTAATCCAGTTTGGGAATCCTGCTGGGAAAAGCTCTCCTGAGCCTCCCGGAGCTGGGCATTCCCGTCCCCTTCTCCGCCTTCCTCTGCCCACCCAAAAAAAGATGAGGAATAACCCAAAAAAGGCGGGGGGGGCCTGAGGAGCCAAACCTCTGGAGGCCGTAGCAAAGCAGGGAGGGCACACACTCCCCTCCTCGCTCGGGATGCGGATCCGTCTCGGGATGCTCCGCACGGAGCGGCCGTTTGGGATGCTCCACCATGCACCGCACCCACGCTTGCACACACCTCAGGTTGGATTTCACGTTGCCGCTCCCTCAAGATCCGCCAGGGAAATGCCCGTTCCCCACCGCTGAGCTCCTGAGCGCCCTGCGGAAACCCCGGCTTTCCCGGGAAAACTTGGCAACTACAAAATCCCTCCCGGAATGCAGCGTGACCCCAATGCCACGAGAAATACCCAAAGGGTCCCACCATGAGGAGCGACAGCTCGGAGGGTTCTGATCGG
>NW_009260396.1:100882-106027 GCF_000687185.1 Egretta garzetta | reverse complement strand
CGCTCTTGGTGGTGGCCAACGCCAACGTCCTCTGCGCCCTCTGCTTCGGTCGCCGCTACAGCCACACCGACGGCGAGTTCACGGCGCTGCTGAGCCGTAATGACCGCTTCGGGCAGACGGTGGGGGCGGGCAGCGTGGTGGACGTGCTGCCCTGGCTCCTGCGCTTCCCCAACCCCGTACGCCGCGTCTTCCGCGACTTCCAAGCCCTCAACCGGGAGCTGCACAGCTTCGTGTGCGCCAAGGTGGCACAGCATCGCCAGACCTTCGACCCGCACGCCCGCCGCGACATCAGCGACATCATGATTGCTGCTGTGGAGCGTGGCGACAGGCCCCCCGAGGGGCTGGGACCTGAGGACGTGGAGGGCGCCATGACCGACATCTTTGGCGCGGGGCAGGACACCACCTCCACCGCGCTCTCCTGGGTCCTCCTGATGCTGCTGAAGCACCCGCAGCTCCAGCGGGACCTCCAGGACAAGCTGGACCAGGTGGTGGGACGTTCCCGGTTGCCCACGGCCGAGGACCGGCCCCACCTGCCCCTCCTGGAGGCCTTCATCTACGAGACGCTGCGCTACAGCAGCTTCGTGCCCATCACCATCCCGCACGCTACCACGGATGACGTGGAGCTCGAGGGCTTCCACATCCCCAAGGACACTGTGGTCTTCATCAACCAGTGGTCGGTCAACCATGACCCTGGCAAGTGGCCCGACCCGCAACGCTTCGACCCCACACGCTTCTTGGATGCGCAGCAGCGCCTGGACCGCGACCGGGCTGGCAGTGTCATGATCTTCTCAGCTGGCCAGAGGCGCTGCATCGGCGACCAGCTTTCCAAGCTCCAGCTCTTCCTCTTTGCCGCCATCCTCCTCCACCAGTGCTCCTTCCACGCCAACCCGAGGGAGCACCTCACCATGGACTGTGTCCACGGGCTGGCGCTGAAGCCGCGGCCCTTCACCGTCACAGTGCATCAGAGGCACCCGGCGCTCATCCAGCCCTGAGCTGGGGGGGGCGGTGGTGGGTCCCACCCGTGCTGCCCCCCCTCGGTTTGGACCCTGCACCCTCCTGCCGCGGCGCATCCCTGTTCGTAGGGTGAAGGGCATCAGCAAGTCCCCGCAGCAATAAATACCTTTGAGACAGGACCTGGCTCCGCTCGCTGTCTCTAGGGGGGTGGCTGAAAGCCTCATTCGTGTCCAAGCTCCCATCCCATCCCATCCCATCCCATCCCATCCCATCCCATCCCATCCCAAGCTGCAGGGATGCAGCCCCCTGAGCTCTCCCACCCCAAAACAGGTCAAATCCCACCTCCCCACAGGGATCTCCCTGCAAGGACCAGACCCCCTCTGCCCCCAGGGTGCAGCAAGGAGTAATTTGCTTCATTTACTTTAGCACTGGGTGAGGGTATCTGGGGGGGGCAACGCGCTTCCCAAGGTCAAGGAAAGCCACGGGGGGGCTGAGGGAGGCTGGGGGGGTCATGCTGATGGAGCCTAAGAAGCACTTAAGGATGAGTTGCCAGGGCCCCATCAGTTTGAAGCCATGAGCGAGTCTCCCTGCTCTGGTTTGGGTGTGGAAGGAGGTTTGGGAAGGTTTGGGGGGGGCTTTCTTACCCCTCCCCCACGCCCCCAGACCCCACTGGTGGCATGGGGAGCAGGGACACCTCCACAGAGCAACCCAGGGGAAGGTGTTTCTCCATTCCAAACCTCTGCTCGAAGGGGAAAGAGGCTTTGGGCACCCAGAATTAGGCTCCGACTGCACGCTGAGCTGCTTCGCTGAGATGGGACATGGCCCATCTCCAGCGTCAACCTTTTCCCCCCCTAAATTCAGCTCCTGTATAGCACCTGTGTGCCCCACAGCTGTAGGGAGATTCCCTCTTTCCTTGGGCCTGGATCGCCGGCACACAAAGCCCCCCACACACGGGGGGGCTATTTGCTGCCTTGCACACCTCCGCTGCTACCCCATCACTGAGGCCACAAAGCGATTTTTTTTGGTAAGGTCCAGCCAAAGCCAACAGCGTTGGCTTTTGTATCAGAGGGTCTTCAGCTCTAGATGGTCCCCAAGGGGGGGACAGAAACAGCCCCACAAGCTAAAACGGTGCTTATGGCAGTGCCAGCAGCCTGCGGCCACCCCGAGGGGCTTGGGGATGGTCCAAAGCCCCTCCAAATGACAAGGATTTACCCGCAGCCAATTCGTCTCCTTCAGAGGCTTTACCAATTGGTAAGGCTGGATTTATGGATTTTGGGGGGGAGGGTAAGGTGGCAGAAACCATTTTCCACCTCCCTGTGCTGATGTTCGCCCTCATCGGGGAAACGTGGGTCCTGAAAAAGGACGTTGGGGTCTCCTGTAGCACCCGAGGGTTGTTCTGGTCACGGCACGACCCCCGGGGCCCGGCGCAAAGCCAAGGCAGCAGCAGTCCTTTTGAGTTGAAGCCTCAGGGTGAGCTTCCCCCCCTTGGGCTCCGTGTAAACCCGCCTGTGCCTTGGTTGTGTTTTTCCCCCCTCTTCTTGGCCCCCACCCACCAAAAAATAGGTGAGGCCGCTGCTGGAATCATCAACTCAGAAAGGAAAAGCCCTTTGCGCTCACCATCCTGCTGCGTGTTTGAAACACCGCTGGCTTTTTGCTCGCCCCTGTATCATTCCCTACCTGCCCGTAGCCGCCGCGGGACCCGACGCAGAGATGCCACGCGTGGGCCACCCTCTGTCACGAAAACCAGCCGGCCCTGAACTCTTTACCCAGCGGAGGGCAAGGGGGAGGAAGAGGAGGAAAAGCTCCTACCCTACCCTACCCTACCCTACCTGTCAGGCATTTGAAGCTGGGGCTCGTCAAGCCCAAACAGCGAGGATCGAGGTGTGGGTGTTGGCTACGGCACCGAATCGCTGCGGCGCAGGAGGTCGCGGCGGTGGCGTGCGAAGCGTACGGCCGCGGCTCTTCTTCCCGGCGGGGGGAGAATCTGCTGGGGGGAGGAATCTGCTGCCAGCACTTACTTGAATGATTTTGCAATACTTTGACCACCTCATTTCTCATGTTTAAGGAGAGGCACTGCCCGGAAATATGAATTTTTGGGAGTTTTTTTGTTTGGTTTTTTGGTTTTTTTTTTTTTTAAACAGGGGCACGGGATGCCGGGAAACGCGCTGTGCGCTTACAGTCCCCTGCATCCGAAGCGATTCCCGCTCCTCGCCCCAGCACGCAGGCAGGTGCCGCGCTGCTCCCGAGTCGCCGAGATGCTGGAAGACGCTCTCGGTTCTTAAGCAAAAGACGCTCGAGAGACCCAGCTGCGGAAACGGAGCCTTTGGCCAAGAGGAGAAGCCACGGGCCCGTCGTTAAGCGCCCTGCAGAATAACCCCTGCAGGTACGTAAGCCCAGCGCAGGGGGCAGGCCCCCCCCTCCGATCCTCTCCTGCTTTTCATAAACAACTTTTGATTGTTAAAACCTGATCCAAAAGGCTTTTGACTTCGATGTCGCCATCAAGCTGACTCCAGGCCAGTAAAATAAGCAGCGGATTTTTGCTACGGGATACGTCTGTGACGATGGGACCCTCCGGGACGGAGGGCAAGCTCGTCTCACCTCGTCTGCCTCCGGCACCTTCAGCCCCTCGCAGATTTTTACCATCAGGAAAGCAAAACTCAAATACCCCTTATGTAGAGAAGCGACTCTCTGGCCCCCGAAGTTCCCGAGGTCGCGTTGTCATGCCCCGACCCTGCCGAGGCCGCCTGTAGGTGCCGAACCAGACGCGCGGCAGGTCGTTAGCGAGCTGCAATTGTGCTCAACCTCATCCCCCCTCCTCTCCTCCCCCCAGGTTTAACCTCCATTTCCCTTCGCAGTGAAAACCCTTCCCCAAGGGCAGCTGCTTCTCCCCTTTTACAGCGTGCTTTGCGTACAATACTCAAGTATTAGCCAAGCCAAGCCATGTAGATCAAGAGAGCCAAGCCTGTGGCTCGCAGCCCCCCCGCCTCAGGTTGTCATAGAATCATAGACTGGTTTGGGTTGGAAGGGACCCCTAGAGGTCCCCCAGCCCAACCCCCCCTGCAGGGAGCAGGGACACCTTGAACCACATCAGGCTGCTCACAGCCCCATCCAACCTGGCCTGGAATGTTCCCAGGGATGGGGCCTCCACCACCTCTCTGGGCAACCTGTTCCAGTGTTTCACCACCCTCATTGGAAAAAATTTCTTCCTTAGATCTAGTCTAAACCTGCCCTGTTTTAGTTTAAAACCATTACCCCCTCATTGTCCCTCAAACCCAGCAGGGTCTGCGCAGGTCAGATTTTGCCAGGGAATTTCCAAGGAATTACAAGTGTCATTGAACCAAAGGAATCCGGGTTTAGCAGAAAGAAGCTGGGGTGGGAGTCGGGATGACTGGCCCGCTCCTAGGAGGAAGCGATGTTGACATTTCTATTCCAGCACTGAGTCAGCTGTTTCCCAGCACATGGGAGAGGTGGTCACAGCTCTGGTATGCTCCGTGGTGGAACCCCAACTGCTCTGCTCTCAGATCCCTCTTTCTGAGTTACCCTCTCCCAAGCCACCTGGTCGATGCTGACCTCCTCTCCGAGGTGTCCAAGTTGCTTAAAACCATTTTCTCAACCGTGCTCTGAGCCACCACTCCCCTCCATCGCCAAGTCAATGCTCAGGTATTGCAAAACATTGCTTTTAAAAAGCCATTCAGAAGCTTCTGACGGCCCAAGAGTCGGAGGTTTACACCCAATGACGGGGTACCTGCACGTCCATCCCCACCTTGGGGTCCTCAGCGCCTTTGGCTGAGCCAAAGCCCTGCCTGCGCCGCAGGACTCGCCCTGTGCAGCTCCACGTTCTGCTTCGGGGGCCCTCTCCTCTCCGCCCGTGGCAGGGTGCCTGTTGCGTTGGCTCCAGCTCTCAACATGCTCCCCAAGGTGCCCCAGTGTGCTGGAGGAGGCTGCAGCTTCACCTTGAGGAGGCAATAGAAGGGAGGAGAGCACAGAGCCACCAAGACAGCCCTAATTCTGCACCCTGGAAGGGCAAAGCGAAGTGACGCTTGGTGGTGCTGGGCCACCTTCGGGGAGGGGACTTCTTCCATGCTGGCAACTGCCGGCGGCTCCCGTGTCCCTCTCCCCAGGATGGGGGGGTTAGGTCTGCAATGTGCCAACGGGCAAGCAATTTAACGCAACCCAAAGGACCCCTGCCCC
>NW_009260396.1:97487-100249 GCF_000687185.1 Egretta garzetta | reverse complement strand
AGTGTGACGACCTTATGGAGAAGCCCCCCGGGCTGCCAGGTTCCCTTCCCCCCCCATGGGTTGGCAGAAAAAGCAGCGAGCAACACAGGTGACTTCAGGCAGGATCCCTGTGCCCTTATTTATAAATCCTTTCTTGCAAACGGGACGGCACAGCGAGGATAAATCAGTTCAACAGCTTCAGTTTCTCTTTAGCATCGTCATTTCGCCGTGGGTAGGTAAGTTTTAAAATGAAGACAAGCGTAGCTCCAGGGAATTATTCCCTCTCACCCTGGGATAAGTCCAGAAGAACTCATCTGGACGGGGACAGGACAGAGTCTCTCTCCCAAAACTGTACCAGGCAAATTCATTTCTTGTGGGCCTGGCAGGTGCAGGTTTTAAAAAGGCTCGATTCGCGCGTTCTCCGGGAGCTACGGAAGCGCCCCCTCCCCTCGCAGGCAGGGGGCACGGCATCCCCTCCCCACGGCTGCACATTTTACTGCTAAATTGAAAAAAAAACCACCCCCCCCACCCCCAACCTCCCCACCAGCCCGCTGCGAGGCGCTGCGCTATTAGAGTTAAATTATGCCACTTGGTCACATTCTTCATATTCCCAACGAGCCAGGAAAAGGGAAAAGCCAACCCAAACCGGCTCCTTTGGTCCGTACGGCGTAACTTCCCAGAGATCAGGCTGAAAGCGGCAAAATCCCGCTTGTATGGGTGCTCCAAAGGATCCGCGAGTGCTGTCGTCGCCGTCTTAGAGACGCGTTAATTAGGTTCCAGCAGACGAGGAATTAAAAAAAAAAATACCATGCTAGAGGCAAACCTCCGCCGCAGCTCTCCAGGAGGAAGCCTTTCCTAGGGGAGAGCCAGAAGAACAGACTGCGGATCCCCCGGGAAGGGGACAAGGCTGCACACGCGGGAGTGAAATGCCAGGCCCTGCCCTTTTAAGCCAAAGCTGAAGTCTATTTATTTAAAAAAAAACCCCCAGAACCAAACCCAGCGCCAGCCCAGAGTGAAGCGGGCGATGGCGCGCGGGAAGCATAAAGCACTCACCCGGGTTCTGCACCGGAATGAATGGGAGGGGGAAGGTTTGCACCCGTGCGAAAACAGCCAGGGCACGACAGCAAACGAGAATGACCATCACTTAATGACCTCCTGGCCTCCAGGCAAGCAGCTCATGGCTACCCAAAGCCAGAAAGCTGCTGGTCGTAGCCCAAGATGCCCCACACGACTGCACAAACGCCCATTTCCCCTGCCCCGACCTCAGCTCCGCCAGTAGAAGACCCCGGGCTTTGGCAGCAGCTCCTGAGCAGGCGGGCCAGCCCGTAGCCCATAGCCCGTAGCCCGTAGCCCGAGTGGTTTTCACAGTGCTCTTCCATGGGGACTCGGAACCGAGCCGCTTGTCGGGGGGGCTGCTGCCAAGCCAGGCGGCACCTTGGCAATCACCAAGCGAACCAGATGCCTTCCTCCCGCATCCCCCTCTTAGCAAACACCAACGGGACGCAACACCGCAGCCCAGCCCGGCGCAGCAGGTGGAAGGAACAGCAAAGGGGCATTTTCCTTCCCCTCAAGCCTACAAGCCCGTCCCGTTCTGAAACAGAACCCCCCAAAGATGAAAGGAGAATGGAAATCTGTGAAGGTTCTACCCTGCAGACGCAACATCCCAAGGCTCCTCGGGAACAGTTCACGCTCGGCCCCGGCAAGGGGGAGGCTTGAAGGAGGCTGCGAGTACGTAAAGCTCTGCGTGCCGTATATATTCCCTTCGCACCCTTCCTACCACAGACCCCGAGCGTCTCCCTTTGGAGGGCAGCGATGTCTGAGCAACGCGCGGCGCAGTGAACGTTATGGATGAACAGCTCCTTGGGAGCCCTGGCGGGGAGAGGCGCCGCAAGCCCCACTACCCGCATGGCTCTTTGCGGAGCCATCGCCACAACCATCTGGAAAAGCTCCCCTGCAAGTCCTCCAGGAACCCAGCTGCCCACTGTCAGCTTTTGGGTACCACGGCTGAGGGCCTCCCAGCTCGGCTGAAGAGGCCAAGAAGAAAAGGGCTGAGAAGCTTGGGCAGTTATTTCAAGATGGATGTCTGGAAGAAGCGTTCCCCGCCGGGGAACGTTCACACCACGGAGCAAAGGCAGCTTGGCCATCCCACCGGAGGCCGGCGAGAGCAGCAAGTGTTGAGGACCGAAACCTCCCGCCGTTACAGATCAAGCGCCCACTCGTCACACAAAACCACGGGGACCAACCTGAGCCTGGCAGGATTCCGTTCTCCACTTAGAAGCATCGATGTGGAGCGTTTTAAGCACGTGAAGCTGACCTGGACCTTGTGAGTTCACCACCAATGCTTTAGAGAGCTTAATTTGGGGGGTGGGGAGCTAGAGGGTGCTAAATCTATCAAACGGGAAGGCTTTGAGCTCAAGTTGGTGGCACGTTTCCCCTCCAGTGTTATTTTCACAAAGTAAAAACCCCCCAGCAGCAGTCAACACCCACTGCCCAAACGGAGGTGTCACATCTAAACCAAGCAGCGGAGCTTCGAGGGACGCGAGGAGTCCTCAATCTCCTGGGAGCGAAGGGAGCAACGTCACTGGGGGGGGTCCAAAAGTGTGAAAACTTATTGCTGACTGCCCTGACAAAAGCAGCGCCCCTCTTAAAAGCAAAGTTCACATCGTGAAGGAAATCTCCTTGGTCCCCCGGTAATAACTCACCGCGGCGAGCAGCGCTGGTTTGCCCCCAGTGGAAAACCAGTCAGGCAGTTTAGGCGCAACTGGAAAGGGGCGACCAGAGCC
>NW_009260396.1:95626-97281 GCF_000687185.1 Egretta garzetta | reverse complement strand
GCCCCCCCCCCGCCCCCCCAGGCCGCACGCTGCTAAAAAGCAGCGGCACCCTGGGCACAGGGGCTCCCCGTTTGATCTCAGGATCAAATTTTCACATCTAGGACAGGCACGTAATCGGTGACCGCAACCCAGGCGACGAAGACATGGGATTAAGGAAAAGAGAAAACAAGTTCATCTGAAAGAAAAGCTGGGCCGGCGGCTTCCTCGGGAATCGGCAGCGAGGAGGCCAGGCTGCTGGGGAGAGTTTGTGACATAAGGTATAGATGTGCATACATAAACAGGTATGTATTGGTGTGGGGTGTTATATCACAAAAATATAGATCTCACGTAGCTGTTCTATATAATCACAAATAAGTTTTGTATCACAAATTCTACCTATACCCTTCCCCATGCCACCCCACCCCCCGTTTTTAGGAATTTGACATTTTCTGGGAATCGTAAAATCAAGCATAGGCAGTGCAGTAAGAAGGGAAATGGTACAAAACTGTATCCGATTAAATCCCACCAAGACCTTTGCCTGGATGTGCCGAGGAGACCGCTGCGTCTTTTTTCCTGTAAACTCTTGTGGCTTATCCATGAAGTGCAATCAAAGCTGTCAGGATCATGGAACCCCTTTAACTGGAATTTTACCGCCTGGGCAGGATCAGCTGGAACGAGCCTTTAATATTTATTCTTCCCAGACTGACCGCATCTCTTCGAGTTCTCTCTCACTTTCGGCATCCTGGAAATGCAGCAAGGGAACAGATAAACACACACCCTCATTGCAACGATTAAAAAAAAAAGAATTTCCCTTTTCTTCTCCAACCTACAGCAGGTTTTAAGGACACCCCCCCAGCCTTACATTTTCCCTCCAAATGCCTTTTTCCCCTCCCCTGTACCTCCCCTCCCCAACGCCACCGCCTTTGAAGACTGTTTAAGCTTTCCAAGAACCAAAGAGAGTTTCTTTCACGTTTCCCTTTGAGAGATGAGAACCAACAAGCCGAGCAGCAGAATTCAGACCTCTGCTCCCTCACCGACTTCCATGGCCTGGATAAACGCCTCTGGTTTTCCTTCTCAGCATGATGGAAGTTCTTTGATTGATGATGAGAACGAACATTTGCAAAGACTTAAAGCCACTTAAGCACTGGCTTCCTTACTCGACTCCCACTTTTCATTTCAGAGCAGGAGAGGGAATTAACTGTTCATGGACTTTCCTGCCTGCAGCGCTCGCCTAGCCCTTCCTGAAAATCTCCATGCGGTTCTGATTAAGCCCCCATGCCTCCCACATGTTATTTCTTGTTCTTTTGGAAAAAAATCCTCCTGCTGTTTATCAGACAGACCGTTCTGACTCTGTCTCGAGACGCTTCCCACCCGTGTACGCAGGTTTTAAGGACACTCAGGCAGAGCTGGAATAGTTCCCTCTGCAAGAAGGGAACCCGTTCTGCCCCAGGCCCTGCTTCCCCCAGCTCGGGCAGCAGCAGAGCCCAAGGGGTTTGTGCGAGAGGGGACAGAATCACAGAATCCCAGAACAGCAAGGGTTGGAAGGGACCTCAGGAGATCACCCAGTCCCACCCCCCTGCTAAAGCAGGTTCTCCTAGAGCATGTTACACAGGACTTCATCCAGGCGGGAGTTGACTATCTCCAGAGAAGGAGACTCCACAGCCCCCCTGGGCAGC
>NW_009260396.1:92624-95005 GCF_000687185.1 Egretta garzetta | reverse complement strand
TGAACGGCAGTGCAGCCTTCCCATGGATCAGCCACTCCTCCCAGTTTGGCGTCATCAGCGAACTTGCTGAGGGTCCACTCTGTCCCCTCGTCCAGGTCATGGATGAAGAAGTTGAACAAGACTGGGCCGAGTACCGAGCCCAGTCGGTGCCCTGAGGTGGTAGCACAGGCAAGCCAGCCCCTTGCCAGGCGGCTTGGCTGGGATCTCTCGCGTAGCTGCGGTTTGCATCTCAGCACAATACTGCTGCTACAACAACCTAAAGACATGGCCTTACGGGCAGAGCGGCACGACGATGCCGTGCACATCTGTAACCCTGCCTTACACCCAGAACGTTTACTGCACCAGACTAAGGCCCAAGCTGTAAGAGGTGGAGGGCCTTGCTTACGTTACTCGTTACTTCGCTTGCATTTCATAGAATCATAGAATCATAGAATGTTTTGGGTTGGAAGGGACCCCTAGAGGTCACCCAGTCCAACCCCCCCGCAGGAGCAGGGACACCGCTAACTAGATCAGGTTGCTCCAACCTGGCCTTGAATGTTTCCAGGGATGGGGCCTCCACCACCTCTCTGGGCAACCTGTTCCAGTGTTTCACCACCCTCCTTGGAAAGAATTTCTTCCTTATATCCAGTCTAAACCTACCCTGGTTTAGTTTAAAACCATTACCCCTTGTCTTGACACCACAGAGAACGCCAGTTCAGCAGTAAAAGCTGCTGTGTTTTTATCCCATTTCTAACTGGCCATAATCTGAGGGCACCTTCTATACGGTTTCTGCTCAACAGCAGTGCAAAGGCAAGTGCAAAAGAGCTCCTGGCTGGGGAACACTGCTCTCCACAAACCTGGGAAAGAGCTGAAATATCCTAGATATTGAAAAAAAAACCAAAAACCCCACACTGAGCAGCACACACAAACTTCGGAATGGCTCAGGACCATTGGCTCCAGCCTGGAGGAGCCAAGGAGCCAGCCTGGCACCAAGAGGGGTAAACGATGACCTCTAGGGGTCCCTTCCAACCCAAAACATTCTATGATTCTGTGAAGTGTTGGCTGCTCCCCCAAAGCTCCACGGGTAACGAGAAGAGGCAACACCGTGCTCCAGCCCTAGGACAACTGCTCAGCTTAAGTGGCCACATCTGAATGGAGCTGGCCAGGCACGACGGTGCCCAAACGGATAAACCTGCCCCAAAATGGGGTACTGGGAAGCAGACTGCAGCTATTCCAGTTTGTGAGCTGCAGCACTGAGTACGCACAGGGCAGTCCCATGTGTCTGTAACCCAGCTCGGGAAGTGGCACTGATGGTGGGCTGGCCTCGTAACCCCGTGTCAGACAAACTCCTAATTTCTTAATGTTTTTCATTATCTTGCTGAACTGCTTTAGGCATTCGGATTACAGGTCCCAAGAGGGGAAAAGAATCCACGCTAAGGAACAAAATACTTCACAACCCGGGCTTAAAAGCTGGAACATCTTTTAGAAAACAATTTTATGTCTATAACCATCTTATCCCTGCTCATCATCAACGCGTGCTCCCTGAGACCGCTACCTCTTTCGTATTAACTGGCAGCTCCGAAGCAAGATTCATCCAGAGAAGAGCGGCAGAGTTGTTCCCCAGGTCCCTGTAACACTGCGAAGAAAAAACGACAACGTGAGAGGAGTTAAATGGGAAAAAAAACAGGCAGCGAATGCAACGGAGCAATCATGAACCCTGGCAAGTGGTAGGGCGAGCTGTTCCTTCCTCTTCACTGCTTGCACCGTGTAGCGTCAGGCTTCTGACGTCCCCTGAGGCCGCTTAATTCACACCGCGCTGTAATCACCGTCAAACCATGCAAGACTAGATCTCATTTTTTTTTTTTTGGGGGGGTTTGGGCAAGGAGATGGGTTTTTTGGTTGGAGATTTTAAGGCGTCCCTGCCATTCGCACCATTTTCGAAGCTGGATGTTGATTCCTGCTTAGCCACTACTCCTCACACCGCTTTCACCCCAAAACCTCTACACCGAGAGCACGTCACCTTACCAAGCTTGCATCCTCTAGGCTGGTAAAACCGAGGTTCAGCTGCAAGCATTGATATTTACAGGCCTCTCGGGTCTCACGATAGGCATGAAATACTCTTCATCGTGAACTCCTCTCCAACGGCAGAGAAACAGTCACCCCTCTGTGCAACAGGAGGGTTTTCGGTGCCTACAGTCACGGAGGCACTTGGGGACACACAGAATCACAGAATGGCAAGGGTTGGAAGGGACCTCAGGAGATCACCCAGTCCAACCCCCCTGCTAAAGCAGGTTCTCCTAGAGCATGTTACACAGCACTTCGTCCAGGCGGGCTTTGAATATCTCCAGAGAAGGAGACTCCACAGCCCCCCTGGGCAGCCTGGGCCAGGGCTCGGGCACCCT
>NW_009260396.1:90193-92387 GCF_000687185.1 Egretta garzetta | reverse complement strand
CCATTGGCCTTCTTGGCAACAAGGGCACCCTGCTGGCTCATGGCCAGCTTGTCCCCCACCAGGACTCCCAGGTCCCTCTGGGCAGAGCTGCTTCCCAGCAGGTCAGCCCCCAGCCTGGACTGGTGCCTGGGGTTCGACCTCCCCAGGGGCAGCACTCGACACCTGCCCTTGTTGACCTTCATCATGTTCCTCTCCGCCCAACTCTCCAGCCTGTCCAGGTCCCGCTGAACGGCAGTGCAGCCTTCCCATGGATCAGCCACTCCTCCCAGTTTGGTGTCATCAGCGAACTTGCTGAGGGTCCACTCTGTCCCCTCGTCCAGGTCATTGATGAACAAGTTGAACAAGACTGGGCCGAGTACCGAGCCCTGGGGAACTCCTGGGGACGACGAAATAAGCACGGAAAAGGAAAGTGGTTGCTAAAAAACCCCCGTCAGCAATGCAGTCAATCATTGCTGTAACGGCCACGCAAAGCCAACACTTGGCTAGGAGAAGGACAACAGTTGAACTCCTGCAAGGCTGCTACTTCAGACCCTGCAATGCCACTGCCCGGCCCGCACGTGTGGGTATTTTGGGGGTTTCCCTGCGTCATGGGATAGTTCTGAACACTCTGTCCTGCTGCGAGTGCTGTCGAATTTCTGCATCTGGTGAATTCAAAATAGATGGAGTCATGGACATCCTCAAAGCCTTTAAAAGCCCCATCCCCCTTGCGTATCCGTCAAAAATGTCCAAAGATGACTATGAAAGACAATTCTTTTTCTCTTTGAAGTTTGACCCATCGGAGCACTCTCTCCTTCAAAATAATCAGATACCAATGGCACTTTTTAAATTCTGTGATTAAGGACGTGATCCAAAGTGACAGAGCCTGGGATTAGGCAAAAACCCCAAACCCCAACCCAGATACAAGTAGTCCTGGTAGCCCCCACGCTAATTCCTGTTGGCAGAGTATTTCTGAAGCTCAGCCACATCTGCCAGACACGGGGTGAACTCTTAGCCCCAGAAAAGCGTACCAGCCCATGTAGACTACAGACAATGAAACCCAAATTTTTACATCAGCCCTGAAAATCTGTTCAAGCTGAGACCTGCAAGGATTTGCTGCTGCAATATCCCTGGACTTAAGTTCCAACTCTTCCATTCTCTACTCTATACAAGACACGTAGGGGTGATTTTGAATTTCCATGAGCGCTGGCTCTATTTACAAGCAGAGAGAAGCAGCTAAGAGCACATTCATCGTGGTCCATAAGCAGCCAGGAGCAAAAGGCTAGCTGATATAAAATACGTAGCTGACTTTGCCCGATAGACTCATGACCAAACATGCCCAGCGAGCTGCAAGCTACCAAAGGCAAAATCCAGCTGGTGGGAAGGCTACCACACCTCTTGCTCCGTTTTCCTCCTCTGCTGTCACCTTCATTTTCCTTTAATGAGATGCTTACTGTGAAATAACTTCTGCCCCTGGGTTCCAGCAATGATGCACTCCAGACCCAGCAGATCCAATGGCTTGCATGCGCCCCTGATAAAATTCACGTTCTTTGGGACATTGGGAATTCAGGAATTTCACAGGGAAGGACTACAGCTACTCTTCGCTACGCCCACTCTGGCTACGATTTCTAGAGCTATTGGGGCTGTAAATATTTCTCGACTCCAACTGGAGGGTGTAGGAATTCAGCAGCAATTTTAACCTTTAAGAGTTCAAACCCAATTATCCCCTCAATGCAAAGAAAAAGATCTTTGGAGCTCCGGCTCCAGGCACTCGTGGTGTATTTCATCATCGCTCAAGGTTCCCATCTCTATTGGTAAAAGAGAGACATACTTTGTCCTTCACTTTTCCCCACGGTTCTCTTTCTGATTACACCAGAGAAATCCATGGTGGTGGTGGTGGGATTAAAGCTCCAGCCTGTGGCTTACAAGTTACCAGTGCCGCTTGATACAGAATTTGATGTTGATAAAAAACAAGGAGGATGCTCCACCGGGTGACTCAAAAGCAAAACCCTCCCTGAGTTTTAATGCCTCTGCACGAGATGACTTGGCCTTTTTTAGAAGCGTTATCTTCTAAAATCTTGCTTCTGCATGGAGTCATTCGCACGTGCTTCGCACTATCCAGCCAAAGATCATTTTTTAATAGGAATATTTCTTCCCCTAGAAGCATGTGACTGAACTAAAGACAGCGACGAGTGCCTCGTTACCTTGGCAATGTACG
>NW_009260396.1:85885-90132 GCF_000687185.1 Egretta garzetta | reverse complement strand
CACTTCCCCATCCTGTTGAGAGATAGCACCCAATTAATTTGCTCCTAAGTGACAGGGTTCAGCTCATTGCCTAGTTTAGAGTGTTGTAATCACTCAAGAAATAAACATTACTTCTAAGGGAGAATCCTGGGCTCAGTTCCTCAACCTACAAAGAACAGAGGGGAGGGTGCAACAGGCAGAGAAAAGCAGACATTAGGATAAGCAAAGGAGTTAGTGCCTCTACCAGGCTTACAAAAAAAAATAATTAAAAAAAGAGATGACTAAACCCTACTTTTGTAAATACACCGATCAGCCTAATAATTTTCCACAGGCATGCCTGGCTGGGTTAGCAAAGTCCTCAGATTCTCAGAAAGTGCCCGTGACTCCATGAACCACGTTCCTACTCTCACCTAAAGCAAGTGCCATAGAAGGACGGCGAGGGGGTGAAGTCGAGCGCTCGGGAGCGAAGGGCAACTCAGAACCAGCGTGACGACCCCCCTCGCACACGTGCACGCACTGTTTTGAACCTTCTGGCCCATTCAGCCTCATCCACTGGGGCTCCTCCCAAATATGCTGGTGCCAAACCTCAGCAATCTTCCCCCAGTTTTTACCTTCTCCTTCCCAGCTAGTAACTCCCAGTTACCCATGGCCCTCTGCCGCCTTCCATTCCTCTCAGTTACTACAGTCATCGCTCTCCAAGCAACTTCGTTCCAGCGCGTTCCTGTTACGAACCCTTGGCTTGACCCACGTCCCATCTCTACCAAGACCTCAGAGGAAGCGCCGAGAGCACAACGCAGCCAATGTTCCTCCTCTTAAACCTAGCTCAGCTCGTGACTAACCCAGAGCTGCACTTTGCCAGAAGATTCCCGTTCCCCCGAAGCGTGCCAACTGTGGCTGGAAGCCGAAATGGACCCCACCGAGCACGTGGGAAGTGCACTGTTCAGGGGATAATGAACTTCCAGGGGGATGCTTTTGTGTCCTTTGAAAATTCTCTCTGTGTTTGACCAAAGCTAAACCTCAGGAAAAGGCAAGTTCCCGTTTCAAACCACAGCGCCGCTCTAACTCACCGATGAAGTGACAAGCGCGTTTCTCTCTAATGAAAAGAAACAAAACACTTTGCCTCAAACTTATCTCTGAAATGATTTCACCACTTTGGCTGAACAGCGTCTTGCCTAGGGCACATGCCCATCACAGCCTTCCCTCTCAAACAACTGCATTTTGGCAAACCTGCCAGAAATGGAATTAAGCAGGGTATTCCTATTAGTGAAACCCTGGCAGGGGTTGCCCAGAGAGGGGGTGGAGGCCCCATCCCTGGGAACATTCCAGGCCAGGTTGGACGGGGCTGTGAGCAACCTGATCTGGTTCAAGGTGTCCCTGCTCCTGCAGGGGGGTTGGGCTGGGTGACCTCTAGGGGTCCCTTCCAACCCAAACCATTTGATGATTCTATGATTCCCTGACCCTCTGCAGAACTGCTGGCCCAGTGGCGAGTTACAAAGTGGTAGGGCAATTTGTTTCTGCAACGCTTCATCAAAGGCGCTTACGAGGATTCTCGCAGGCACGGCCAAAGGTGGCCTAACTCACGCATCTTGTGCAGACCCTTGTGACAAGAGCTATCTGCTCAAAAATGTGACTCAGGCCATATCTTAAATTCATTTTCATCAACAGGAGGACAATAAAAAAAAAAAAAAGCCATTCAGAGGGTAGGATTCTTGCAGCATAGGAAGTACTGCTAAAGAATTTCATTCCAGAAATATGTAAGCAATGTGCCTCTGCAACCTTGAAGTAGTTGTCTTTGAAAGTTTGCAGTGGAGAAGTCTGACCTCATCGGCCAGCCTTCTGATAGAATATTCCGAGAAAATAAAATGACAGAATGTGTCTACGCAAGCACTACGAGGGATGAGCTCAAACAGATCTTACAGACCCTGAAAGAGCACAGACACACGCATCCAGCATCAAGCAATGAATCACTCCACTACGCAGCTTTTAAAAGGAAAACCAACCCCCTTAAATACAATTCTGGACACTTTGGGTCTAGTTCTGACGTCTTCAAAATGACATTCTGCTGTCTGGCTACTCTGTAACAGAGGCTCCAAAATTTTTGCTTCCACCAGCTTTTCCTCCCCAGGTTCTAAGGCAGTGGAGTTGTATTGTGGAGCGCCTGGGGAGCGCTGACTTTAGGCAGAACACAAGCACTCCAATTCCCCGCTTGCGATCGCATTTGTCAGGCCAGCGATTCCCTCGCTCATCAGCTCTCATTACCCGTAAGAAGTTTTGCAGCGCGTCCTGTACGGTGGCCGTAGGAGGGGCTTCGAACAAAGCAGAAGCAGTCTTTTTCTCAAGCCATCCCAGGTGGGAAACCTGCAGAGATGGTGAGATGAAACTGTCAAACCCCCTGGGGACACAGCATAGGCAGAAGGCTACAGAGAAGGAACCATCCCGTTTCTCGTAGCTGGCTCGTGCACCTGGGGGAAAGCCAAAACTCTTGGTAGTGTCAGCAGATTCTGGACGAGTATCCAAGCCCGGCCACAGAATTAGACCTGATTTGCTTTTCCTTGTCCCAAGTCAGCTTTTACAGTCCCATACATCAGCTGCCCCACGCATAATGTTCAAAGTAAGATTTATCTCTCCAGCTGGGTATTACAGGCATGCAACAGCACGGGTGGTGCAAAGTCCCACATCGCCTGATTGCAACCACACCGGTTCCTGGCAGTTCCCACCTAGGCATGGGAGCAAACGCACACGGGGAGCCCTCCTGTCCCCCAGCTTCAGTCTCGTACGAGAGCGTGTTCTCACCATACAAAGATCCCTCGGGAGAGGCAGGCGAAAGCCTTCCGACCAACAGACAGTCCCGTTTTGGGAAATGGGTAGCTGTTGTAATTATGGCATGAAATCTTATTCCCCTGCTCCCAGCTCCTCTCCCTCTAATAAGAAACACCCTGAAATTTCAGCGGGGGAAAGGATGCATAGGACTAACTTCTGACAATATCTTCTGTGTAATTCTTATAATGCAGAATCGCAGAAGCACGGACATATTTCTGCACACATCTGGGTTTGTTTCCTCGCTTCAGCAGCTCCAAGAGCAGTAAGGCTGAGCAGAAAGCCCCCGGCAGAATAAAGAGCTCGGAGCTTCTGCTGCTCCTCTGTAACTACCGGTGCCAACTATCTCAGCCACAGCCTCTGCAATGTGCCTTCACTTCTGAAGTGCTTTCAAACTGTATAAACTGAAAAGTGGATACGTACTGCAAACTCTCATTTCTTTTTATAGGCACTAAATCTGATTTATGGTATTTGACTCCAAGCTTTTCCCTGTCAAAAAATACAAAGCAGCCGGCACGCTTCTTCCAATACCTCCAGTACTTTGTGTAGCAAGGGCAGAGGAAACACATGCAAAAGATTATACAGATATAGTGTGTGCAGAAGCTCCTGCCAGCCCTGAAATGCCCTTGATCACATCCATATGTGCTCCAAGAATCGGAGGTAATTTGTTTTTACGGAGCAGAGCACGGGAAACAGTCAGCCAGTTTGCAGCCAGTGCTTTTCCTAATCCATTCCTTGCTATTTCACCTCCCATACCACCTGCAGTGACTAAAAAACTAAGCCCAGAGCCTCAAACCCTTTGGAGCTCCAATTCAGAAATAACACTTGCAGCAAACAGCTTCCCTCTGGGAATGAGACAAAAAACAGGGGGAAAATGAGCAGGATAGCGGCGATGAATAAATGAAACGGCAAACCCCCCCCAGCAGCTTTTACTCCATTGCACAGAGGCACACCAAGGGCTCTTAAAGCCTTTTGTCAGTTCGGGGACAAAAGGATTCCAACAGCAAGAGTAGATGACCTTGCCAATATGAAACGGCACTCTGCAGGCTTTGAAAAACTTCAGTGTGTCTTTAACCCCCCCCCCTCCTCTGCCGCCGCTGGCCTCCCATGGTTGGCACAGAACAACGCGCTGGGAACGGGCTCAGCCAGATTTGCCCCGGCCACCGACTCCGTGTTCCTGTAGTCCCTCTCTCACTATGAACTCACATAAGCTCTTACTAAGAACCCAGACCTTTAAAATCTCGTGCTTTGAGCCGTAGCACCGGTCTGAAGGCACACATTCCAGCTTTACCAGGAGGCAGAGAAGAGGAAGATGGGCTCCCTGAGACCTCTCCATTACAGCTAAGGAAACAACTCAGTTGGAAAGCGGAGAGAGATTCTGAATGACACCGTATCCTGGTGGACAATAGTTTCAGTCATGCTTTTATGAAAGCTCTGAGGTGCTACATGCA